>NC_068375.1:33100461-33212961 GCF_023724105.1 Carassius gibelio | reverse complement strand
TATGCTTTTGTATTAGTTGCAGGATGTTTGTCGTCTAATTGCTTATTAAATATTGTATGTTGAGAAAGTCACAACATGACGCACAATGATTAGAAGTCATTTCCAGAGCTCCTTAACTGTGAATATTAAAGCTGGTTATGATATAATTTCCTCTGCCATTAACCTGATCCTCAAATCACTATTGGAGGATATGAAAAGGCGATTTGGAATAGTTTAAAGCATTATGGCTCATGTTTTATTCATTAAGGAGTTGATTAATGTACTCACTCCATCCCCAGTGATCACCTTATGTGCAGGCTAGAGGACAGTTTTTATACAAGATGCTGAATTAATAATGAAAGCAATTTCCTGTTGGCTTGTCATGTTCCGTTCATGGCATGGGGAATGCTGCTGCTGATATTGATGTTCATTTTTGTTGGGGACACACACGAGGGTAAACACAAATCACTGGCAGCATGCTGATATGATTTATGGAGCAGAACAGTCGTCTTTTTTTTTCTTTTTTTCTCCCAGTCTCTCTTCTCATTTGTCACGGCCCCTTTGCAGATGCTTTTATCTGAAGAAACTTACAAAAGAGGAAATTTAAAATAAGAGAAATAAACAATGGCAGTGAAGTTGTTAATGTTAAATGCATAAAAAACTGGAACATTGTGAAATCATGACTGTTTTCTATTTTTAAAATGTAATTTTCACATCAATGCCAAGGCTCAGTTTTCAGCAGCCATTACCAAATACTTTGTTAGATACAGTTGTACTTCTTAATTTAAATTTTTTTTTTTCTTTAGGATTCCTTGAATGGAAAGTTTAAAGTCAAGTCAAATTGCCTTTATTTATATAGCTCTTTATAAAGTACTGATTGTTTCAAAGCAACTTTACAGTGTCAAAAAGGAAATAATAAGGTTAAATGTTTGGCTGCCGGAGTAGATGTGGATTTTATTGCATACTGTATTTGAAGTGTATTTGTTGCCGTCCATCCGTTTAGCAGCTGTAGTTGTTGGCAGGACACACTAGGTTTGGTGCCAGTACTATACAGCTCTCTCTCTCTCTCTCTCTCTCTCTCTCTCTCTCTTTTCTTCTCTATCACTGTCATTTTCTCTCGGTCTGTTGTTGATGGATGAGTTTATAATGCAGAAATAACTTTGGGACGTATTAAGTGGAAACACTGTCTGACTGATAAGTGGCATAAACAGGAGGACTGTTTTAGTTTTCTGCATGCTGTTCTGAGTTTCATTAGCTCATATACATTAAAGTTATATACAAATGCTCCATGAGTCAGTCTGAACATCATTCATAAGAATACTTTGATTTTGATATTCAGGCCACCAACTCCTATTAATATGGGCTTTAAGATCTTGCATAACTGTTCATCACCAAACAATGAACAGGAGTATAACTAAACCAATTCAGTCAGTCTGTATACTGATCAGCGGTCTCATTATGCTGCCATTGTACTTTGGCCAATTAATCTGTTTAATTACTAAGCTTTGAGAATAATGGCCTGCTGAGTTTGACAATTAAATGATTATCTAAGCAATCCAATGTCATTATTAAGTTGAAATCTGTGCTTCGGTATTCGAGCATGGATGCCTTATAAATGAAGAGCAGGGCCACAGTGTTAATCAAACAACCAAGTTTTAAGGGTCAGGCTCACACTCGTCCTTTGAAATCCCCCTCATTTCTTGACCTCCTTCTTTTCCAGAGTACATGTTCTGCAGGTGGCACAGATCTTTCCCCTCCTGCTGGCTGGAGCTAATTACCAGCGTTAGCCCGTGGTTAAGTGGGTCCCTGAAGACCAGCCGCCGTCCAGAGTTTCTGTTGATTATAGGGAGTGATAGTTTCATCAGGATGATTCAGGAAGACAGAAGCAGGGAATGTCGAGTAGAGGGGCTCTTAGGGTTTTGGAACGATTCAATATTGTTCTTAAATTTCTGCTTAACAGAATCTAAACATGGTTTAGCTTTTTTTAGGTTCTTTTTTTTTTTAGGTCTTCCAGGAGCACATTTACTTTTCCCCCTCTTCACTTCTGAGTTGTGAGAATCTGTGCATCTGGGTTTACTCAATAGGGAAGGAAATGAAAAAAAGGTGTAAGTTTGGGTTTGGTTTCAGTCTTAAAACTTTCCAGTAATGTTTGGGTCACCTAATTGGGCCATTTTCCCCATCCCATTTTTTTTCCATTTATCATAGTTGCATTTGAATTTGTATTAGGAAGGACTATACAAATAACTCTTTTGAAATGACAGCAATTAAATAGTTACTTTTTATAAATTTTTTGGTCATGGTTAGGGATGCACCGATACATCGGCCAATAATCTGTATCATCTGATAAGAGCAATTATTTGCACTATTGTCCACTGGTCACTCTAAAATATTGACGGCTGGGGTTGATTATATCCTGTCAATTAACAGGGGCAGAAAAAAAGTTTCTGACTGCAATGTATGAAGAAAATTTTGGGATTCACGCTTTCAGTCTGTATGATAAATTGTTAATTTATAAGATTTAAGCTACTTTAACCCAAGCCTAATAATGATTGTAACGTGCTGAAACGTATAAATATAATATGTTATACACAGGCGAAAGATGGCGCTTATTAACAGAACAGAACCCCTAAAGAGAATACATACGAGATGGGAGGAAAATATAGGTTACTTCAATATCTTCTGTTGCAATATCGTTTGGCAATTATACTGTATATAAACTATGGGCATCAGGGAGCTGTTAATGAAATACAGGCCACTTTTGTACATGCATGTTTTTTTTACTTTCACTTTCGAGATTTGCGATCACACGTACGGAGCAGCACTCTGCAGTACTTACCACACATTTTTACAAGATTAGATGTTTGTCAATGCTGCTCAGGATCTGCAAATCATTGGCCATTATCCTATCAGACATCTCTCCTTACTCTGTTTATGTTGTAAGTGAAATTCTATGTACTGTAATGTAACGGGCTACTGCTAACAAACGGCTAACCACGTCCCTTTAGTGGCTCTGTAGAATGCATGCCTTTCTTAACACTGATTCAGGCCACATCTCTAACCCAGTCTGGGTATTTGTAGTACGAACAGAACTCTAATTTGACAGTGTCCCAAGTTACCGTAACTGTTACATGCTAAGTCTTATTTTATGCCACACAAGTCTACAGTGTGTGCGTGAGACAATGTGTTCTTCTGTTGCTTTTGACAGCTTTTAGTTGTGTTATTGCCTGCTTACATGACCGCATCAGCACGAAGAACATGGGGAGTTTTTTAAAGACAATAATCGTACAACCTATTAGATATTCTATAATTAAATCAACTAATCGAATATATGAAAATCATGACCCGTCCCTAGTTTGGGATCTGCTGTTAATTTTAACCTCTAATTTGATTTTATATATATATATATATATATATGTGTGTGTGTGTGTGTGTGTATGTGTGTATATATATATATATATATATATATATATATATATATATATATATATATATATATATATATATATATATATATATATATATATATATATATATATATATATATATATAAATCAGTCTGCAAAGTAAACTAAAAACAATTTACTAGCCAATGGTGATTCAATTGCAAAGGTGTCCGTAGAGGGTTGGTAACATCCCACTTGCCTTTTTGATGGAAGCTTAGTGGTGATGATGTTGAAATTGTGCAGACTTTAGCTTTTTACTTCTGCTGATTGTATTTGGAGTTCAAAATTCATAGACACTGTGTTATCTTGATGAATAAAACATGTAATAATCGTATGGTGACAATCCTCATTTTCTCCATTAATCAAAAAGCCAGTGGAAAAATCTTTGGCTTTGTCAACTTCTAGGTTGCCAAAAAAATTACTTCATCCCTGCAGCATACTATAGACAATTATTTCTAACAATAAGCATGTTCAGTTATTTCAGGCTATATTTTATTTGCCATTGTAATTGAAAGTGACAGGAAATTACTGCAGAGAGGTCAAGCCTTGGGTTAGGACACAACGCAGGCCAGATTTGAACTTTTATAACCCACATGACCATCACAGGTCATCATGTCTGGAGCACATGGAGCCACAGCTCCAACTTCAAACAATATTTTGGAGACAAATAGAATTCAGAGACAAATTCAATCCTGCAAATGTGCTTTGTGCCTTTTGTCAGGCAGGGAAGAGTATAAGGGTGAAGTGCATGCTGAGTAAATTAAGCATCGGAGAAAAGAAAACATTTCTCTCAGATGGTTATGTTGTCAGATTCATGCTACATGCATAAACCCGTGTCTCACAGAAGAGTTGTTTCACCTTTTTGCTCTTTTGGTAGCCACTTAAAATGTGTTTGTGTGCTATGAAGCTAATCAGTTTCTTCCTGTCTTCCTGAACGAAGTGAATAGATTGCTTCTTATTAAAGTGCACAGACAAATACACACACCTAAGTAGTTTTTGAGAAAAGCCAGGCCTTGCAAAGCATGTTTAAATTTATGGCAGCCTTGAACAGTCTAACATTTGCTCTGATGAGGATGCATGTCTTCTAGCTGTATAACTGTTCTGCTAGTTTTAAATAATATTACTGCAGCCTTTATTGTTGTTTTAAATTGAAACTTTGCTTCAGTCAAAAAACATGTTTTTATGTGTTTGGTTTTGTGTTTTATGCATGTATTGTATGTATGGTTTGTTTACTTGTTTCTTGCATATAGCCATGTCACTAAATTATAAACAATCAATCAACCAGTTTTTTTCAGCGTTGACACATTTCCTGTTGAAATAGGAAGTTGTGGCTGATTATATGGAATGGCTCATCCTTTTAAATAGCAAGCTGTGGACCATGAATTTCTGCTTATTGCTGGATGGCATCCGATGGCTTTGGCAGCTCTAAAACAAGCATTGTTCATTTTAATTTTTAAACTTGATAACCTGTTGTTTTCCCCAAATCTCCCTTCACCCAACGCTTGTCAGCCAAACAGACAGTCTCGTCCCCAACCCAAAGCCTGCATTATTTTGCCAGCGAGCCATTCTGCTCTCTAGATTATACTTGTTTGTCATTCATAGTGTAATTTCCTCTCCTGCCATGGTGTCAGTCAGGTGTAATGGTGAGCACAGGTTCTGATGATCTCTCGTGCTGGAGGGATTTGGCCTCTGGCCTACTCCTCTCACTGTGACTCAATCTCCACAGGTCCTCCTGCGGAGGCACATTGCCAAGAGCTTTCTGTCATACATAATAGATAGCCCTTAACCTTACATCTCTCTCATCTCTCTTTCACGTCTCGCTCGCTCCCGTTTCACTCTCTCTCTCTCTCTCTCTCTCTCTCTCTCTTTCGCCTCGTCTCTCTCTCTCTCTCTCTCTCACTTTCGCCTCGTCTCTCTCCTGCACCCTATTAAACAAAGGCCCCTTCTCATGTAGAGAAGCCCACTCATAGTCTGCCCTGCAACTTAGACTTATTCATAATTGCCTGCTTTGTGTGTGTATAGAACACACTCATCAGGTGTGCTGGTCTTTTCAGCATGTGGTGAGCCGTCTTTTCAGTTATTTGCTTGTACTGACACGTAATTTCAGAGCTGTTAACAAAGCATCCATTATCCAATTTCTAGCATTTTCTCAAATCAAAAATGTAGGACTTAAACCTGGATTTAATTCGCTTATTGTGGATGAATTAGAGTTGTACATCCAAACATGCATTTATTTTTTGTTCTCTCAAAATGCGCTGCACAGGTTTGGGACTTGTATTTGAAATGGGCTTTCTTGTGTTCATACAGCACCAAATTAAAATTGTTATTCAGATATGATCTTATGATCTAGACATAGTCTCAGAAAAATGGTTGCAGGAATAAAATTTTTCATATTATCTTCTTCAAATTTGAAATAGAAACTTTCAACCCATTACATCTCTGGATTGCTCCAGGACTGATTTAATGTATTTGTATACAAAAAATATATAAAAAAAATTCTGAGCATTATCAACTCTGGATGATGGGTAGTAAAGCCCAGAGGGTCTTCTTTCAAAAAATATAAAACTCGTGTGTGTAGCACTGAAGTCAGGAACTGTTAGGCAGGTCATTTTCAGCTGTGAGTCACAAAATTGGAGGTGTAGGTTAAGTTTAATTCTCAGTCTGAAATGGTATGTATTCTACATATGAATGAAGTGTGAATTTGGTTTAGTCCGATATTTCAGCAAGTAAACAGAAGGTTTTTTTTCCTCTTTGACAGTTCCAATCTATTGACAGCTCTGTCATTGGATGGCTAACCTTTTTTATTATTTGTGAATCTTAATTGAATTTAAGGTAAAATTTCATTTTCATTTTTGCAAGTTTGTTTTTGTCTCATTCATGTCTTTTTTACATTTAAAATGTTATATACAAATATTTTAGTTAATCATAATTTGTAGGTATGCATAATATGTACAACAATATTATTATTATTATTATTATTATTATTATTATTATTATATTTTTTATTTGATAGTTTCTCCTGTTTTTACATTTAGATTACCTTTGCCATCATCTAATGCTCACTTAAAGTTAATCTTAAAAAACATTATTCAGTTTAATAAATCTTTTAAATACAAACTCTTGGAAATTCTCTACATTTTTCATAATGTGCATTAAAATACTGTGATACCTAAATTTACTTGAATCAATATATACAATAGAACAAAACAAAACAGTACTCAAGAAACAACTGGTATCGTTTTCAATGTTTATTTTAAATGTATTTATTATTATTATTTATATTATATTATTTATTATTAAGTCAAAAATCAACCATTTATTGGTTAAGGGCTATAATATTAAAAGTACTTCCACCGTGTAGTCAGAATATTTATATCAGTGCATCCCTGAAAGTTCTTGTGTTTTTGAGTCAAACATGTATTTACTACCTGTCTGAGTAACACAAAACCTTTTAGCAATATATTTTACATTCTCATACTATTCTAGTGGATTTCCCACATTTATTTAAAATGCTACATCTGAAACACTAGATTTGGTGTGAGGTTTGTAGTGTGCAGCCGAATTAAGTCAGGAATATCAGCCATTTACATTCTTAGATACACACTAAACATTTATTTGACAGGCACTGGATCTTAAACCATGGCAGCCCAACAAGCGCTATCCAAGATTCATAATTTAGGAATGAAACAACCCTTTCTTTATGAAATTGACTTTGGCATACGTTCAGATGTAATAACAATAAATGGCAGACTGTCTTTGCTTTTGCAGCATGAGGAACTGGAGGCTGCGTGGAACTGTTTTCACTGCACCCTGGGGTGCCACTGCATGGTGTTGCAGAACCGCTGTGCTATGACATCATCGCTGATCAGAATTTTCCGACACGGCAGTGTCGACCGCCTGAAATGTACTACAGCTTTTTGGAGGACAAGTTGATTTTTACTGCTGAATGAGAGAAGCCGTTTAGTTTGGAGGTTGGGGAGCTCAGATGAAGGAATAATGGGATTTTTTTCCTTCTCCCTTGAGAAGAGTTGAGATCTTGTATGAATAAATTGTATACGGGGACACAGAGAGAGAAGAGGTCAAAGGTGGTATTTCCCCAGAGACTCTATAGAAGATATGAGAGTGATATGGATGGTTGAGGTCTATTGTCTCTATTTTCTCTCTCTCTCTCTCTCTCTCTCTCTCGCTCACACATACACACACACACACACACTTGTGCAACTTAATGGAAGAGCTTGTTGCACATGTTTAACCTTGTAATACATGTTTCTGTCAAGCCTAGTTTAAGGAGTGAGCTATTATTAGCTAAAACAATTGAATGTCATTAAGCCAAAGACACTTAACTAAAAATAGTATAGCATAGTTTCTGATGATGTTACCAATCAGAGAAGGATGTATGTAGCATTGCATAATTGAGTTTTATTTATAAAATATGTAGGCTTAATGGCCTCTCTCTTATATAAGTTATGGTATAGTATGTTTCTGTTGTTAAAGATCTTCTCTGGTAGCTAAAAAGTTTGATTTGAGGGCTAGATGTGTGTATAAGGAACCGGTCTTGTGCCAAAGAGAACAGTGAAGGAAGAGCAGGGGTGTCAAGTACTGCAGAGTTTAGTCCAGTATTGGAGAAGTTTCTAGTAATCCTGAAGACTGCTTTTGCTTTTGTTGTGTTTAGGGTTTCGGCAGAATATGCAAGTCTTTGGGCCCGCCAATTTTTATGGCGACCTGATTGTTCCAGTGGCCTATGGAGTAATTGTACCACAGCATTTATAGTACAGTTGTTTTGAACTTAAAACTATTTAGGATTTATATGTCTGAATTGTATATAAAATTGAAGCTGGTAAGAAACAGGAAGGATTTCTGCCTATTTGATTTTATTTCTATTTCAGCCTATTTGATTTGAAAGACTCGTTTTCAAAATGCACGTATTCAAATCAGCATAAATTTGTGTAATCCAGATGTATGAAAATCGTACATGGACATTTACATTTGATCATTTAGCAGATACTAGTGATACTCAGATCACGTTTTGAACTTTGCATTAAATAAGCTAAAACATACTTTAAAGAATTGTAATATCTCGTTATAGGTCTGATTTGTTGAAAGATGATGATCTTCACACAGCTTGTTGGATAAGCCCATGGACACAATGTTTCAGCAAAACTTGCCAAGAGATTCATGAGTAAGAGATATGTCATCAGCAGCTTAATTAGTCAAATATGTTCTCAGACCTTACAAAACATAACACTCTTTCCAGTCAACAAACTGGAAAGGCACCCAGGCTTTTGCACGTCAAATTGAATTATTAATTTATTTTAATGTGTTAATACTTGGCCCCACCAGAAAATTTTGTGCCCCAGTTTTCCTAACGAATGTTAATTGTTAAAACCATTAATAGATAATTGGAAGAGTATGGGTGCCCAGTCTGGGCGTATAAAGTTTGATTTGAGCACATAGATCAGTGTTTGACTTGAAGCAGTCAAAGTAGGCTACTGAGAGAGCGATTCAGAAGCAGATGATTGAATGTCCGAAGTCTGGTATTCCAAAATGCAATCTGTTGTCTTCACCCACCAAACATTTTGGATGTGAAGAATGATTTACCTGCATTGGAGTGAAGTTTCAAAGCATAATAAATAATAGTTTAGCATCTAAACTCATCATGATTATGGAAAAGCATCTGAATACATCATGAATATGGAAACAGTGTTTTGCTAAATAAATGTACTATCTTTCATATTTATTACATACCGTTTGTGATGTTTTTATTATTTAATGTATGTTTAAATAAATCTGTCATGAGAAAGTTTTTATGATTGCCACTTTTTAATCGTTTATATTTCAACAACAAAAATATAAAATTGTCAGAAACCTAATTAAGTCATTACATATGTAAACTGTTTTGTGAAATTGAAATGTTTATATACAACTTAGTTTTTAAGTGTTTATTATTATACATAAAATAAATAGCAATTGAATTGAATAATTTTAACCAACACACACAGTTCTCTAGTTTACAGCTTTCTTTGAGTGACAGGCATTGTGGGATGAATGATTTGCAATGAACATTGTAAAGGATAACTGACTCTCCAAACACCGTATCATTGGTTGCACTAAGGAAGAATGCAGTTATTTAAGGCTTAGCCAGTTTGAGAGTAATAGCCCTAAAATCCGACCTAGTTTTTTTTTTTAGTCCAGATTGTTTTGCAGTGTCACTGTCATTTTCCTCTGAGCCCAGTCAGTCCTCACTCTCAAGAACCTCACAGCAGGAAGCTAGTGCAGTGCAGCAGGAAGCAGTTATGGAGTCACTGGAGGATGCCACACTGAGTTGTTCAGCTCAAGCCAAGCATGGGCTATATTTGTCCAGTGCTATGAACCCTCTTAAAGCAACAGCATATTTATGCAATTAAAGTTGTTAGAAGAGGTTTCAAGTCTTCAGCTGGATGTGTTAGAAAAGAAAACACATTCAAAAATGTGCAGTTCAGGAACAAGATTTTTAATGGGTTTAATGCTGATAGTGTTTGAGATGTGATGGTAAGAAGGCCTTTCCCACCGGAGCCTTTAGCTGTGAGTAGTAAATGTTCCATCTGGTTCTGTTGCAGTAAATGACACCTTGCCGTTTATTAAAAAGATGACTGGAGTTTATTAAATAAATTCAATTGCTAGTTTGGGAATCCTCTCGTTTCATCAGGCTAAAAGTGGTTGATATGGTAGTGTGCACTGATTTTCTACTGTAATGAGTAGAATCAAATAAATAGATTTAAGAAGATACTTTTTAATGTTTTCATAAAATACATACTTTTGAAAAAGATGAAAAAGATCAGCTTTTTGGATGTAATCTTTCATTTAGATCTCATGTAGTTTTTTTAGGATCATAACTGCTTATTTTTTAAAGGGCACCTATTATGCCCCTTTTACAGGATGTAATATAAGTCTCAGGTGACTCCAAAATGTGTCTGAAGTTTACAGATACAGATCATTTATTACGGTAAATAATTTTGAAAATGCCTATTTGGAGTGGAAGCAGAAGCATGCTGTTTTCTTGCCTGTATCTTTAAATTCAGATGAGCTGTTACTCCCCACCACCTTTTCCAGAATAGGGCTATGCCTTTACAGCTAGTACCTCAAATACTCTGGTTTTGACATATTAAACCATTTTAAACTGGTTTTGATCATCATACATATCACACTAAAATCATGAGTTTTAAAGCCATATCAGTTGAAACTTCTGATAAAGTGTTTTCTTGAGTGCACATTTGAAGAATGCGCACAGAAAACAGCTGTAACAGTCGGTTCTGTCTGTGAAGGTAAACAGCTGGAAAGAAATCACGTTTATAATAGATCTGTGTTTAAGTGACAGCAGTGTAATATACAGTACCTACCTACTGCTGTCTATGCTGTTAATATGACCCAAACAATAAATAAAACCAGAAAATCGCTCACTGTTCTTGGCTGAATAACTTCTATAGCTTTAATAAGAAGACATTTCTTACTTGAATGCTGATTTTACATGCTCTAACGTGAGGATAAACATGGCGGGGTTTCAGGCTCTCTCAGGACAGGGTCTCTGCAAATACGGCAGTGTCAGTCAGTGGCCATGGGCGGGGCCTAAAAAGTGTGATGTCATAATGCTCAGAGAATCAAAACAGCATGTCTAATGAGACTGAATTGGTTTATTTGGGATAAAGAAGGATTGAGTGAGTGGATTTTTCATTGTAGGGTGGTCGTGTTCACACACTGCTAACGCACATTTATGTCCAAACACCATGTAAAAAAAGATTTTGCATGATAGGTGCCCTATAAGATAAATATAGAAGTATCTGTCTATCTATCTATCTGTCTGTCTTTTATTTGTTTACACCATCTCAACGTAATACTCAAGGCACAAGTATGTCTGTCTGTGTGTGTGTGTGTGTGTGTGTGTGTGTGTGTGTGTGTGTGTGTGTGCGTGTGTGTGTGCTCTTGTTTTTGTAACTCTGTATAATGACATTGGTATGACACAGGTATTACAAGGAGAGGGTGACTTATGAGAACATAACATAGGTTTAGATGTAGGGTTGGTGGAGGGCCATAGAATATACAGTTTGTACAGTATAAAAACCGTTACGCCTATGGGATATCCCCACTTTTCACAAAAACAAACGTGTGTGTGTGTGTGTGTGTGTTTGGTTCTGTATATCGTGCTCCCATTATATCTATCGTCTTCTCATTCTATTATCGTTCTATCATACTATCTATAATTCTATTGTTGTCTATCATTCTGTCTGTTGTTCTATCAGTTTGTTGTTCTATGTATTATTCTGTCGTTCTGTTTATCAATCTGACTCTTTATCTATCAATTGTTCTGTCTATAGTTTTATCTATCGTTCTGTCTGTCATTTTGTGTTTTGTTCTATCTCTCTTTTTTGTCTATCTTGGTTCCTTTCGCTTGGTCCAACCCATTATAGTGGAATGTGTGTACTTGGATATATATAAATATTGATGTATTTTAATTTTGAAATATGTTCATTCAATTCACATTTATATAGCTCTTTTCACAATACATGTAGTTTCAAAGCAGCTTTACAGAAAATGAATGTTTCTACATTACTCATTATCAGAGGTGTCTGTGTCAACGTATTGTGTTCATATGGCGGAAATGTACAGTTTTATGATTACACATCATGCATATGTAAAAGTTTATACACAGATTCAACTTTTTGCATAAGTAATAGTTTATACACAGATTCTACTTTTCAAATAATTTTGGCAAATCAGTGAATGGAGCTGACTTTAAGTTGCTTGTCTCCAGATGTTAGATCAAAGCTATTGTGTGAGACTGAGAGTCAGGGACAGGCTGTGGCAGTAACTAGAGGAGCTGATTCAGTGGAATCGGCAGATGAGACTGAGAGAGTCAGGGCCACTTGGCTCAAACTGAGGTAGTGTTTTAGATGGAGATTCTCCTGCAGAGCTCCATGGGGAATCAAAGTAATGAGCCAAAACTCTAGGCCTTCTCGGGTCTGTGGATGCTTTATAATGACTTGGAACAACCCGCCTCCTGCTTGGTCACTTACACAGAGAGGTGCAGACAGAGGGAAAGAGAGAGGAACAGACAGAACTCCTCTGTGCTGTCCTCTGAGCAGCTTGATTTACTAATGAGGGCAACCTCAGAGACCTGAACAACGTTCACTTCTCACTGCTATTTTTTGAAAGTTCATTCACAACCAAGTCCATATGTTTTCCCACAAAAATCATGTTTGACAATTTTTAATTTTCAAGACAGCAGAAAAGTAATATTTATGACTTTACTGATGCACGTTCCCAAGTGCCATAATTGTTAATTTTGTATTTAATAAATACACCCCTCCCCCCTTTTTATTTTGGTTACAATGTCTTAACGCAATGCTTAAGGCACAAGAATAAAAAAAATAAAATAACAGCAATACAAGTTGCAACAAACCGAGATCCATTGGAACTTTTGTGAAACATTTGGGTATAAATTGCCAAAGATTATCATTAGTGACTGATATGGATTTATTCATTTATTTATTTTTGATTGTCAATATCTTAAAGAGCAAGGTGGCTGATGGCCAATATAGAGCCGATAAGTATCACATTACACTGTTTAATTTAAAGATGGTGAAAGCAGCATAGACCCCAAACAGAGAAATTCATCTGACAATGCTGATAATTACAAACTCATAAATATCGGCCAATATATTGGTCGACCACTAATTATCATTTGTCATAATTGCATCAGACTTGTTGTGGATAGAACTTTTTGATTTCCGCCAGTTTTATTGATTTGTATGTGTAAATTAGATCAATGATAGATTTAATGATATGCAGTGGAAATACAACTCTTGAGCTTCTAAGACATTTTTTTGTATCTTGTATTATATTATTTTATTTTATAGGCTTTTAAGTATCATCATTGGAAGCTTGGAAATATTGTTGGATAATTTTTTTGTTGTTGTTGTTGTTTCACTTTGTCCAACCCATTATAGCATAGAGAGAGAGTGTTTATATAGATGTAAATGATAATGCAATTCTTTCTTAATGCTGTGTTTGTATAATTTTACTGCTTTTGTTTCAAATTATGTAACAGCAAAAATGCTATTTCTTTTTCTTCCTGGTAGAATTAAATTCACAGCCTCTCCTGCCCATGGCTAAGTTTCGTAATATAGACACTTTTCTCAGAAAATATTGATATGGAATTATGTGATTAATTAACTTAATTATTTGTAGTCAGTTAACATCCCTAATTCATTTTAATTCCTGATGAACCTGCAAACTGTCAGAAAGTTCAGTTTTCTATGATGTCTTATATTTACGTTTCATACTTACTGTAGTACTGTAAGCCTGCGGGTAATTTATGCATCACTTGTACTGTAGGTATATTTAGCTGAGCACACATACTCAGTTGCTGCTCTGCTATCAGACCTCTACTGTTCAGAGAGCTTTTGCCTGTCACTGTAAATTGTGCTTTCAGTGTGACTTAATTAAAGATCTGTGTGCGTGTGCGTGTGTGTGTGTGTGTGTGCGTGCGTGCGTGTGTGCGTGTGTCCATGTGCGGGAGCTGACAACTCCATTCATTTGCACAGACTGCCAGCTGAGTGTCGAACACTCTGCTAAATCAATGCAATTTAACTCTGCTCACTAACGTAGTGATTTATTCCACCGATCTGAGTGTGTGCAGAAACAACTCACCATATACACATAAATCTGCAGTCTCTGTGCCCTCCGAGCATGGATAAATATTTCTGAAGTGCTGTTACAAATCTCTCTCTCTCTCCCTTTTGGCCATCAGCAGCAGTATACAGTATTGGCTTGCTTTCCAGTTTGTGGGCTGTTTGGGTGGGAATATTCCCACAGACTAATTGATTCTGGCGGATTGGCTTTCACCAAAGCAATGGCAGTTAGTGCACATCTAGCAGAAAATCGCTTAAATAGCATAAAACACATTTCCACTTAGTGTAATTTTATCTTGTGTTGCAAAGCAATAATTTAAGATACCTTTAATGGAGTTCACTACATACTGGCGGTTCAATAATGCAGATGGGTATTACCGCACAAAAGCTACTGCCAGATGCATGAGTTGTAAGATGCAGTCTATTAAACTAGCTTAATGATCACTCTTTCCTCGGAAGGAAGATATTAGTGCAGAACCTTTAATGGGGTCCAGAAAGTTAATGGCCATTTAGTTTGGCTTACTAAAGAGATACAAGACAAGTACTAACAATGTTTGTGTTAAAATGTTAAAGGAAATTTTAAATGGTTTATAATCTGTTCAATGAGAAATTTACTGTAAAGGTCGGTATGTAGGCCTAGTTCCTGCATTACTAGCAGCAACAAATGGTGTTGTAGAAAACTTATTTATTTATCTATTTATTATTAATATTATTATTATTATTATTAGCAATTTTTTTTTATAATCTGGTGATTGTCATTGTTGAACACTGAACTGGTAAACCTTCGACTTCATAAATAAATAGTATAAATAAAGGTATACATTTGTTTTTATGGAAGGAAAGTCAAAGTATATTTTCATTTTATTTTATTTCATTAAATTACACTCTTGATGTGCACTCTTTTATGGTTTTATGAAGATACACTACCTTTATGATAAAAAAAAAATCTTAATCTTATGTCTCTAAATTAAGCATGTTAATTAAGCACTATTTAATTTATAAATTATTATAAATATAATTACTTAGACCACTAAGAATCTAATATTCAGTGGGTAATAAAAATAATTGCATTTTACAATTCTGTATGCAATTTTTGCACCACTAACAGTACCAACGAACTAGATTTTTTTCATTATTTTGAATGAATTTGCTATGTGGTTTCTAGGATGTTCTTGGTGTTTTAAGTGGTTGTGTACTGAACCAATCTCAACATGATATTAGGATCTCTACATAAGGCTTGTGTCCCACCTTTAAGGCAAATTGATTGGTTTTTAGGAAAGTATTATTAGGGTTCTACTCAACTGACCACACAATTTGAGGTATTTGTCATGTTACATGCTAAAGTTTTCGAATCGTTCAACTCTGTAACTCCAATTATGAGCATTATTGTTTTCACTGCACATTAGGGAATTTCACATTTTCACTAGTGGTCAACCGATAAATCGCGGATGATATATCGGCCGATATTTTTTCAAATATCGGAATTAGCCGATACGTTTTTCTGCTTGGCCAATGTGTTCGATTTAAAATAAATAAATAAATAAATAAATAAACTAAAGACTGGTTTTGTGGTCCAGGGTCACATATCAGTTTTATATTGGCTATCGGCCACCCTGCTTTCCAAGAAATCTGCATCAGCGGTCAAATAAACTGTCAACCACTAATTTTCACAGGTACAATCTTGAATAGAACCATATTTCTTTGTGATATTTCTGTGTTATAAAACATGACACTGTGGAATTTCTTTAGGAAACCACATGTAAAGGTTGTCGTGCAGAACAGCCAGAGGAATTCTGGAGGTGTAGGACTTCGAGAGATTCTTGCACTCCATTTTAAATAACAGCCAGTGTGTCTTTTTTGCAACATCCATTCACTATTCATCTCTCTCTCACTATCTTTATGCTTCTGGATAGCTGAGGAGGCAGCTCAGAGATCAGTAGCTGACGGCTGCATGTAGGAAAACTAGTGGAAATGCTAAAATGCAAACTGCAGTTGACATGCTTTTTCTCCTTTGCGCCGAGCATAGGAAGTGTCAGACGCTTGTGTAGGTGTTCCAATGATGAAGCCATGTTGACTTACAGAATCAAAGCTGTCTTGTCTGACACCAGAGACATTCAGCAGTGATGTCTTTATGCAACATTAACCAAATTATCCGCTCTGACTTTCTTTGGGGATAAATTAGAGATGTGATGGAGGGCTCTCGTAGTTGTTTCGACAGCTTTTTGAGGACGTTTGGCAGCACAAACCAGTCATGTGATTTATTGCTTGTATCAAAAAATACTTTGAACAGATTTCCTTCAAGCAGAACATTTCTGAACGTTGGTTTTTATGCTCGGACTTAAATTTAGTGCAATTACGATGATGTAAAGTTCTTAACAGCACAGAGAACGCAGCACAAACTGAAAAAAAAGATGCAATACAAATGGAATCTGGGATATTCTTCTTTGACTTTATTGTAAAAATAAGTGCTTTTTTTGAAGGTATATATTAAATGAGGCACATCTTAACAGCCACATCATGTTTAGCAACTGTTTTCTTGTGAAAGCACAATGATTAATGTAATTACTACTGGTTGTTGCTGAAATGTTATTCTGTCATAATTCTGAGAAAGAGAGAGAATGTTGACAGAATTTACGTTTTAGAAATTAGTAATTACATTTCTATACACACACACACACACACACATTTTACACTGTTACAAAATTAAAATAAAAATTCCTGAAATAAAAATGTATCATGGTTTATTCAATAAAAAAAATATTAAGCAGCACAACTATTTTCGACATTGATATAAGTATATGCTTCTTGAGCTGGAAAAAAGGCTAATTAGAATTATTTTTGAAGGATCAAATGACACTGAAGACTGAACCAATGACTACATTCATCTTTTATTTTACTATATGTTTTATTTAAATACACAGCCTTGGTGAGCATATAGTTAATATTTATATGATAAAATCCCCAAAATCTTGTCTTTTAATATAGTCCATGTATATAGTACACATTTGATGACACAATCTTCTTTTTTTTTTCTCGATTGACACTTCCATTAAGCCACCACAACCGCATTCTCAAAACAGCTGAAACTGCTATTGAAAGACCTGAAGACACAGACTCTCTATCGTTGTCTTCTCTTTTATTCAGAGGAAGCCACTGTGTCATTTGATCAATATTTAATCTCTTTCGCATCTCCTGCTGTGGCTGCTAAAAGGCAGATCAGGTTAACTCCTCTAAACTATTGATAGCTATTCTTTTGGACAGACTTCTTAATTGTTCTTTGAGCTTATAGCTTATTACTTAAAAAAATATTTTCTCTGTTGTGTAGTGTGTGATTTCATACTCATTTCTGTTACAGTGTAGTTCCCTGCTGATTTAAAGTCTTTGTAACTTTGTAACATATCGCTCTCACATGCTCGTTCAACATAGACAAGTTTTTTTTTTTTTTTTTATGTTGGATTCAGTAATGGACAAAAAGAAACAGTGGATAATGAGCATCAGCTGACTAACCACAGATTTCCTGTAGTGGTAAGGTTTATTTTGCCAGATATTCCTGTGGAAGCCCAGGTTGCCAGATAGTAGGGACCTGTTTCTTGACCAGATTCAGGTGGTTTAGTTGAGTACAGTGGAATAGAATAAACTCTTTTCCTCTCCCCCCAAATCTCAGTGGTTTGTCGTGTTTGCTCTCTGAGGCCTTGTGGTCATTCATAGTGAGCCGTTCTAATTTACACCACATGACCCAGCATTCACCAGCGATTCGAAATACCAGAATCTTTTCAGATGCTAAGATTTTCTTTGGTTTTGATGTGTTGCATGTTCACATTTGCCCTTCTTTGTTTTTGAAAGATGAGTGTGTAAACACATGGAGGGTTTCCTAACTAAAGCTTATTATTTGCATTATTTAAACCATGATGACCTTTGAAAATCTATTTTACTCATGGTTTTAAGAATTTCTTTTTTTTGCTATATCTTGCCAAAAACTGACAGCGAAAAATCATTTCCATGACCATAAGCGCAACTGCGAGTGTGAATAACCAAACTGGTACAACCCAAACGTATAGCCTAGTATTTTTTTTTTTTTAATCTTATTTGTAATAAAATGTATATACCCTGCTCTAAGCTTTCCTATTTCCGGCTTTATGTCTTCTGGATGTCCTGAGTCTGATGGGTCATCGATGAAGGATACTGTAAAAAATAAATAAAATAAACCTGATTGAATTGCATGTAATATAATATTACCCTACAGAGGTAGAGAGATAAGGCCAGAGTTCCATGTTATCTGTAAACATAAACCATTTCATTTAAGTTTTGATATATTCTGTGAATTAACATACTTTTAATTGATAATGTTTCAATTTAAATAAATGCCACAAAACAAACAGTTTGCAACAAAACAGTATGGAAGTAGAATCGTTTGTGAAGATTCACTGTTTGATTCTGAATGTTTAACCGAGAATCCTACTCCAGTTATGTTTAATTTCCTCTTCAAATGCATTGATTTGTTTTGATGTCTTGCAGTGGTCTTTTGACTTGCTGCAAATGGGCCTTTATTTATACGAGCTGAACCCATGTGTTTGTACAACTGTGAGTAGCTGCAGTTCATTTAAAAAGGCAAGGTCATGTTTACAGAGCTGCACAGTATTTTGACATTTGTTTTCCTCTTTGAGTTTTGCTTGTAATCACACAATAATTGAGTAGAAACAGAATGATATCAGACTTACTGGAATAGTCACCCTGTGATTATCGTGGAGAAACATGAAACAGATGCAGGGCTTTGGTAATGTCTTTTCTTTTCCTTTTTTTTCTCTTCCACTTCTTTCCTGTATCGTCTCTACTCCCTCCGTCTTCCACTTCATTTCCTTTTTTTCCCCTCTTCTGTTTCCTTTCCTCTCCTCCTTTTTATTTCTGCTTCCTCTTCTACTACTAATTTCCTTTATTTTCCACTAATTTCCTTTTTCTTTTCTTCCTTTAATTTCTTTCCTTTTCCCTAATTTCCTACTTTCATTTCCCGTCCACTACTTTTCTTTCATCTCAGCTCTTTTCAGCGACTTTCTTTTTCTTTACACATCTTTCTGCTCCTTTGCTCTTTTCCCACTCCTATCCCTTCTCTCTTCCTTCTTCCCTTTTTCTTTCCTCTTCCTAGTCTTTAAAAGGAGTTTGACGTTGCTGTGCAAAACGATGTGTTTTGCAGTAATTTAACAGATATCATGAACCTCTCACCTGCAGAGGATGAAGTGGATATCATCTCTCATTCTGTCCTTTTCATTTTTCTCCTATCAGAACAAGAATGTTTCGGATAAACTGGAAAAGAAGAAATGGGAGGAGATTGTAGTTAAACGAAAGGAGGAGGCCGAGGAGAATGTGACCCCTGACATAGACGAGAATAGCTTCAGCAATCTGGCCACCAGCATGGGGCGAGACCAGGAGCGGGTGAAAGATCGTCTGCTGAAGAACACGTACTCCAAGAAGAGCAAACGAGTGAGTCTGTCATCTCTTTCTGCAGGCTAAATGAGGGAATGTTTGATGGACACGAGCAGCGGCGCTCAAAACCCATGTGGTCCTATACATGTTCCTGAGTGTTGACGGCTTTGACTGGTGTTGACCAGATTAATGTGGCCATCGCAGTCATTACTGAATGCCTGCTGTTTCTGGAAGGGTCCAGTGAGGTGTGTGCGTATGAATGTGACAGCAGTACATCAGCGGCTGACAGATTACTGGTTTAGAGCTGTGGTTAAGCCACATAGTGTGCTGTTAATGACCAAGAAGAACAAATATAACCATCTCTCGCTTCCTAGATCCATTTTCACTCTCCCTTGTTTAGGCTTATTTGTAGCTTTTCTTGATAGTGGTAGGGTTGAAGCAGAGAAAATGGGATTAGAAAATGTCACAAGCCAGATTTGAACCCAAGTTGCCTTCATGAGCACAAAAGCTTATCTTATGTAGTTACCTAGATTATTCTATGTATATTTCAGCTAACATTCTATCTCTTTATTTAGTGTTCCTGTAGCTCAATTGGTAGAGCATTGCGTTATCAAGCGCAAGGTTGGGGGTTCGATTCCCCGGGAACAAAAGGAAATGCATAAATTTAATTTAATTGTATCTATCATTATTATTCAGTTTTTATCTGTCTGTCTGTCTGTCGTTTATCTGTCTGTTGTGTCTATCAGTCTGTCTGTCACTCTGTCCATGTGTCTGAATGTCTAGCTGTTGTATTGTCTAGCAATCATTCTCTCTGTTCAAAGTGCCATTTACAAACTTTCCGAAAGTGTATCGTGGTTACTACTCCCTTGGTGCTAACAGATGATAGGCTAGCATGCCATAACTACAACCTATTATCTTCTTTCCTTCCATACTCTCTGACTTCTGTCATTCGTGCCAAATCTTTTCAAAGGACAGCTTTCTGACACCAAGAGGAGTGATGGAATATTATCAGGCCATACTAAAAGCAAAATGGACAGACAGAGCATGGTTCATCCTGCGTCTGTCACTGTCTTCCCAGAGCCACCTGATTACCCTGAGGACTTTTCCGTCACTGTAGCCCAATGCATATAAAGCAGCCTCTCTCCAGATGGGATCTCTCTCTGATCACGGGCCTTTGTGCATGCGCTTGCACTGGCGGTGCGTTTAAATGCAGTGTGTTCTAGCCTGCGTGGGCGTCTATCAGACTCTCATACACCCGCTGGCATCTCCGTTTCCCTCTCTGATCAGAAATAATGGGGGAAAAGGAGAACCACTTTCATATTGCTGTAATTGCAGAGCGGAAGACTCTCAACAAAGCAGCCATCTGGACGGGGAGACACTGTGAATGTGCATGGGCCACTGTTGTGTGTGTGTGTTTATATCTCCTAGCTGGAGAGATACAGAGGGACACACACAGCATGTCTCTGATCAGCGTGTCGGAGCTTTTGATGTACAGCTCGGCTTGATTTCTGTCTCTGAACAGCCCGTGATCACACATAAAGACAGATTCATCAAAGCATTTAAACATTAACTTTATAAAAAAAAAAATATAATTTTCACTCATGCAACTCATAATGAGTGAGTGGAGCATGTTCAGTGACTCAGCTAGTCATATGCTGTCGTTTTTTTATTTATAGTAAATCAGATCTCCATGCAGTGCAGCATGCATTCCCTCACTAGCCCACAGGACCTGATTGAGGCATATTTCTATGTATCTATCTGTATATTTATCTCCTGTTATATCTAGCTCTCTGTCATTCTATCTTTTATCTCTCTCTCTCTCTCTTTCTCTATCTATCTATCTATCTATCTATCTATCATTATAGTTATCAATCTATTGTTCTATCCATCTGTAATTCTATTGATTATTCCACTGTTTGATCTATCCTTCTGTCCTTCCATCTATAGTTTTGTCGTTCTATCTATTGTTCTATGTTTGGCAGCTGAATAACCTTTTTTATTTTTTGATAATGTTATATTTATATATATAAAAACAATAGAAGTCTGTTTTAAGTCTCTATTTTAGCCAAGTAAACATCTGTCGGTGTGTTTGAGAGACAAGCCAAATACTGTTTGACTTTCTGTACCAGGGACACACACACACACTTGTTTGTTAGCAGTGATTGGTCTGTTGCTGGATCCAGTGTCATCGTCCCCTGGAGAATCACTATTAAATCTAGAACTGACTGACTGCCTCATACTGGTCTGAGAGAATCACCCTCCAAACACACAGAAGGACAAAACTGTGTGATTTTTCATGATGAGCTCATGTAACTCAAGGGAATCATTTCCTTTCAGCTTTCATGGCAGGAACTCCATTGTGTGAAGTTAAACTTCTAGCTGATCCTGTAACTGTTGCGTTCTCTGATCTGCTTCAGGTTATCTCCCCTCAGGGCACATCACCCACAGCAGTGCTGAGGGCCAGGACACGGCTCACACAGGAGAAACTGAGCCACGCATATGAACACTCTAGTGAGGGGTGGTTAAGGGTATGGGCGGCTAACTGAATGGATGTAGGTCACCACAAGTGATCTACAAAATAAATTGGCATTGTGCCATAGACACTTAACCTCAAGTTACTCTGTCCTCTCTGTATTTACTGGAAGCTTCTGCTTGAGTTACAGAAGCACCAGCTAAAGGGCAAATCAGATTAGAGACAAGTGTCTAAGTTTACAGTCTTCTTAAAGCTGAAGTGTGTCATTTTTCTCTCCTGCCCCAGCTTAATATGCAGAAACATATATAAGTAAGCCATTTGTATGTTGATTTCATCAAAAAAGTGAAAAGACACTAACTCTTATCAAAATGTTACTTACGTTAGTTTACTGTTAAAAAGAATTGCATATGTTATTCTTGCTGTTCTGTTTTCATGATTCTAATGGCACAGAAATTCCACACTTCACTTAGACTATATTAGACTATATTACAGTACATTTTGTATATATGTGTGTGTGTGTGTGTGTGTGTGTGTGTGTATGAATAACTTTCCAGTTAAAAAATAAAAATGATTAATTTAGTTGTGAAGCAACACTGCATAAGATATTAAGGCTTGTTTTTTTAGAGTTTACTATGAGTGTATTTTGTCTTGCTGCACTGGGAGATTTTATTTAGTATTTTTTGTAGTTTAAAGTATAAACTATTACTGTAGTTTATCAAGCATAGGCCAGTCAAGCATAACCCAACTAGTTTAAGCTATAATGTTGATACCCGATAATTTATTTTATTTTATTTTTGTATGCAGTATTAGCACAACTTTAATTGAGCCATGCAAGTACTGTTCATTTTGTGAAATGAGACCTAGTCTGCATTGTAAAGAAACTTTGAACATAAAGAAGCACACTTAATACAACACAGCCCTGTTATATTGAATCTCAGGTGGTTAGAAATCAGATGAAAGTTTTTACATTGAAACAATCATCTCGTTCAATGTGTGCATGTCAGACAGTGAAACTATTTTGCTCTGAGAAAAATCAAATCATTTTTTCTCAGTTTATTGATTTGCATGTAGATGTTGAACAATACACGGAAACCCTTAACCATTATTGTATAAAAAAATTCTAGTGCACTGTGATCTGAGGCTGAAAAAAGCAACATGAATCAGAACCTTTCAGAATTTTTTAGAGCGAGAAACACAGCAGGCCTGCTTCATTTGAGTCTGAAGGATCCTTGTCTCACTGCATATTACTGTTAACAGAACAGAGTATGCACAGAACATTGAGAATAACCTTGAATGCACACACAGCAATGTTCAGTTTCTATATTTGGGACCGATTTTTGTACCAGGTTGATTAAATCTTTGTCATGTATTGCTTACTCAAGGCTTTTCTGGCCTCTTAAGCTGAAATTGGTTCAGTTTGCACAGCCCCCCCTGAACAATTTATGCCCTACAGTATGTGATGTATTCTTCAAACGCTCACTTTGTCTAATAGCAGCTGAGATACTGAAAGGGCGAGCTGTAATTTCACCCAGGCTCAGATGTCTGACGATAGGGATTTGCCCACCGCAGCACTTGGAAGGTTGTGAATTAGCTCTCCGGCCTGTATTCAACAGCCAGAAACTATGGCTGATAGTTTCTAAGAAAGAAGAAGTCTGCATATTTGAAGTACTACACATTGCTCAGTCTGACATGAGATGATTTCTCATAGTTATGCAACAACGAGCACTGAGAAATGCAAAAGACCAAAGTGTGAAAAAGCCTGTCTGGTTTAGTCTGTAACTGCTAAATAAGAGGTTAGAGTTAGCATGCTGAGTGCACTTTCATTCTGTTTTAACGCTGACAGCTTTACACTTGGTTTCCTTTTGCAGTTTTGATGTGTTGGTTACGCTGGGCTGAGACTTTGCGTTTTCTCTGTGTGTACTGTAGTGTGAAAATATACTTTACTCTTAACAGTTTAGTAGGCAGACAACAGTTCAGTTCAACTTCAGTCCGCACCGTTCAAAATCTAGAAGCTTAGATTGTGGTGCATCACAGGAGCTGGATCGTATTGAGAGCTGGAATGTGGAACCGTTGGTACTTAGCTCGAGAAAAGTTCCTTTGTGATAGCGTAGCTTCAGAGGTGATTTATACACCAGACATATTGAGGAGGAGATGGACCCCTTGAAATGATTTAAATTGGAGAAACTGTACCACTCAATATAGAGGTTATAGAACTTACTCAGGGTAGCACTAAATTACATTTTTTGACAAGAACAAAAACAAGGCTGAGGGATAAAAGTGCAAATATGTGATAAAGGCTGTAAATCTATCTCCTACAGGCGTGTTTTCATTCCTGATAAATTCTGTGTGGCGTCTAACCTCATTAAGCTGGAAGTCCCACCTTTCAGTTTAAAGAGCCAATCACCTTTCTGAAGTATGCATCATCTGATGATTTATTCTCAAATGTGTGTGATTTACCGTACTGTCTGGACCAGCCTGAAAATATACTTTACCATAGTTGTCATAATGTAATACTCATTTGAACTAATTTATTAAAATGTTTGGAGAAATGTTTGTTCTTTTGCCATTTAGACCAGAGAAGTTGTATTTTAATTCTAATTGCCTTTCATTATAACACCCCCAGCAGCTATTTTCTTTGCCAGCTTAAAACTAAAGGTTTCTCTGTTGCTCAATAAGACTTTTTCTTTCTTTCTTTCTTTCTTTCTCTCTTTCTTTCTTTCTTTCTTTCCAAATGTCAAGCAACAAACACTGTTTTCAACATTGATAAAAACTTTTTTGAGCACGTCAGTGTACAAAAAATCTGCGTTGTTTACTGCAAAGTGCGTGTGTGTGTGTGTGTGTGTGTGTGTGTGAATGACTTTATTGTCATTGTTCAAGTACAATGAAATTGAGTGCAATCCTCGGGTGCATAAAAATCAATAATCTAATAAATAGTACACGGATGACTGGATCTGTGACAACATATACAGTATACAGTATATGCTTAGAAATAATGAAGCTATAGGATTGGCTGCAGATAATATACAATATTATACAGTTAGATACAATAAAATTACATATAAATATAAATAATATACAGAAGTAAATACACTCTTTCTCAGTCCCTTGATCTTTTGTCATGGTTCTGTTTGTTTTGACAGGCACACTTAGGAGTGAGAAAACCGGCAGTGTTGTGAGACCCTTTCTGACAGTTTGGGTTACCAGCCAGCTTGTGTGTGTGTGTGTGTGTGTGTGCTTGTGCTTCTTTTAAAGGTTTAGTTCACTTCCAGAATAAAAAAATCCTGATAATTTACTAAAGTTTGCTTCAAAGGGGGCTACATGATCCCAGCCAAGGAATAATGGTCTTTTCTAGTGAAGCAATTGGGCATTTTCTAAAAAAAAAAACTTTTAAACCACAGATGCTCTTCTTGCACTAACTAGATTTCAGGAATTATTATTATCATTAATCACGTTGGAAAGGTCACGCGTGATGTAGGCAGAAGTACTGACCCAGTGTTTAAAAAGCAAATGTTCAAAAAAAATCAGATGCCCTTAAGAAAAAAGGTAAAACATTGATTTTGGACTATTTTGAAGTTGGAACAGAAAATGAGATGGAGCTTTTCGCCCTACCCTACCTTTTTGAGCTGGAGCACACAGCTGAAGACTAATCACGCCTGATTTTCAGCATAATTACATAATGTGTGACATTGCAGACGTGCATCACAGGGCTTTTGCAAAACAAGCATTAGTGATTTAAAAAGTTTATACATTTTTATTTTACTTTTAAGAAAATGACGGAACGTTTGGCTAGATCACTTATTCCTAGGCTGGGATCGTGTAGAGCCCTTTGGAGCTGCACAGAAACTGCAATTTTGACCAACCCTCTGGCTACCATTGAAGTCCACTATATGAAGAAAAATCCTTAAATGTTTTCTCCAAAAACGTTTATTTCTTTTTACTGTATAAAGAAAAAGACATGGACATCTTTGATGACACGGGGATGAGTAAATTAACAGCAAACAGTTTTTCTGGAAGTGAACTAATCCTTTAAGGTTTTATGCTCCCTCTGTGTGTCTGTGACTTTGTTAAACTGCTTTTAGATGCATTTAAGATGATTATCACTTTAAACCAATCAGATTAAACACATTCCACGAAGCTTAACCTGCTTGTAAGCACTGATCTGGGGTCAATATCTTACAGCTCACATTTACGTAACACAAAAGTGCCAAACTGTCAGCAGCTTCTGCCTCTTCTTTACTAGAGACTGCTATATTTTGCTTAGTGTGTGCTTTTGGTCAGTATGTGCGTTGTACACCACTGTCCCCTGCTGGTGTGGACAGGAAGTGCATGAGAAATATGGGGGAAGGGAGTATTGCAGGTCTATAGCATATGAACATTTTGCAGTCCTTCAGTCTTTTGTAGGTCTTTGTGTTTTTAGGCTTTTAGGCCACTAGGGGGCACTGTGTCTTCATGTAAGGATTCAGTGTACTGCAGAAGCTGGGTGGTGTCCTTTTGTATTGTAGGTATAAAGCTCCTGCTAGATGTATGTAAACCTAGTACTTCAACTTGTCAACATGCACCTTTTTTTCCCCAGAAAAACAAATCAGAATGCAATTTAGGTAAATTTTAAATTAGTGTGTTTTTATTTTGTTTTAAGTAAAATGTGCACAAAAATGCTGATTCAATGAGGGAATTCGTGAAGTATGCAGGTAGCTTAGCTCAAATTGACCTTAGTTAGCATTATATGTTTGCTCTAATTTAAGACTTCAGATTTAATCCCTTCCAAATCCCTTTCTTGCTGATATATGAAAATTTATAAACTCATGCACATTTCTGTTTGTGATTGGTGAGATGTTGCAATCATAATGCGTTGCTGTTCATATTCACATTACGCATTGCCATTTGTCATCCGGACCTAAGTGTGATGTCACTTTTATGAGCTTGAGGGACAATAGATGGGCTGAAGGGGATTACGGTTGCTTTGACAGCTCGCGGTGGCACAAAGCACCATCCCCTGCCCTTTTCATCTCTCCTCCTCTTCTCTTTTCTTCCCGTTCTCGATCTCCTCCTCTGTTGCCAGCCTCCTCTCCTCCCTTATCCGAAGTGTGTCATGTACAATGTGGCATCTGTCATTTGCCGAACAAAAGGGCCACAGACTGATAGCCCAAAAACAATAGCTCCAGAGCTCCCCGGAGGTTAACCGGGCAGAGGGGGTGTATCACTGCTTCTGTCCCAGGGGAAAGAGCCCCCCAGATGGGACCGAGGCGGTCATGAGGGCCCCTTGGCATACTGTGAATGCTGGAAGGTTAGGCCCGGCTCTGGTGGGAGCTTCGGATTGTGGTTTTGTCCAACTAGCGATGGCGGCCAAGTGAGCAGGCTGCTGCTAAGCTGATTACCGAGAGAGCAAGAAGCGGCGTGTGTGGCGGCACGATTGCCAGACGGGAGGAGGAAGTGGGAGGAGGGATATAGATTCGGGTTAAAGTGTTAAATATGTGGTAAGACCTTATTTGAGGCAAAGGCGTCATGTTGGATATGTGTGTGTGTGTGTGTGTGTCAGTGGATGGATGCATGTGTGTATTGAGCTGCATGTTTTTATCTGTGTGTGTGTGTGTGTGTGTGAGAGAGAGGGAGGGAGCGGTTCATGCCAGGAGATTGAATAGATTTGTTGTCTTGTTTTGCGGGTCTCTTTGGGTCTGTCACCACTAAGTTGGGTTGTCAGACGCTGGCGTGTTTAGAGGTGACCCTTTTCTGCTTTGTGTGTTTGTGTGTGTGTGTGTGTGTGTAGCACATATGTAGGAGTGTTTGTGTGATCAGTGCACGTTCCAAAGCACAAGCTGTCTTCCAACCATGACATTTGTCTCTGCTAACATTTTTAGTACAAAAGTTTTTTATTATTTTTTTTTTTTATAAATGCACAAGAGTTTCAAAACACACCTAGCATGCAGTTTGCATGAACCATTATATTAAAGTTACATTGAGTTTTATACATAACAGATATGTAAAGGAATAAATGGAAAAACTGTAATCATATATAGACTTTATACAGTTTCAGCAAACCGTAAATGGTATATCAATATGCAGTATGTAAATAAGAGTAAATAAACCACTATTTACAATTAATGCAACTTTTTTTTACTTTAGCAGTTTTATGTTTGTTTAAAAATAAAAAACTGAAAACAGATAGTGGCTACGTAGTTTGAACCCGATTTATGAATAAGTCTGGGAAGATACCACTCCACTTCACATTATCAAATGAAATTTGAGCTTGTTTAAGATGCCCTCCATCTATAGCAATGCAATGGCAACGACATCTCAGACTGAGTAAACATAAATACAGAAAAGTACAAATAAACAGGTATTTGCCATTTGTTACTGTTTTGTAAACATTGTCATTATAAATATAATTCAAATGCATTTTGTTTTATTGAGCACTATATTATTGGTGATAATTGTTGAGTGAGGGGCACTATTGGTTAATTTTGGAAAAATGGCAGGGGTTTGAGGCTTGCATGTGCCTGATCAAGATATTCAAAATTAATAATTTTATTAAGCATGCATTAAATTGATCAAAAGACATAATAAATAATAATAATATATATATATTTTTTTTTTTACAAAAGCTTTCCATTTCTGGATTGTTCTTTTGAAGTTTCTATTTATTAAAGAAACTGGTGCTGGAAACTGTTGTGCTGCTTTATATATTTTTTGGAACCTGTAATGCTCCCCCCCCCAGATTTCTTGGATGAATAAAACGTTAAAAAGGTGCATGTATTTAAAATAAAAATATTTTCAAACAATACACACTATCGTTCAAAAGTTTGGGGTCAAAACATTTTTATTCTTTCTTTTTTTGAAAGAAATTAAAACTTTTATTCATCAAGGATGTGTTAAATTTATAAGAAGTGATAGCAAAGATTTATATTTTGTTCTTTTTTTTAATACTGAAAAAAAGTATCATAGTCTTCAAAAAAACATTTAGCAGCACAACCATTGCCAGCATTGATAATTCTCGTAATAAATCGGCATATGATGATGATTTCTGAAGGATCATGTGACACTATATACTGGAGTAATGCCTGATGGAAATTCAGCTTTGCATCACAAAACCAAATTATATTTGAAAGGATATTAAAATAGAAACCATTATTTTATATTGTAATAACAATTTGCAAGATGATACTTCCAATAGAAATGTTTCTCTGTCGATGTGCATCCTGCTCCTCGCCAGAGATGTATAAAGTACTAGAGACCCATACTTGAGTAAAAGTACAAGTGCTCTATCAAAAAAGTGACTTGAGTAGAAGTAGAAGTGCTCTTTAAGCACCACACTTAAGTAGAAGTACTAAAGTATTCAACATTTTTTGTACTTAAGTATTGCAAGTAGTCTATTTTAAAATTTACTACTCAAGTAATGAAAGTAAAAGTAGAAGTATTGTGTTATGTAGCTATTAAAGAAAGTAGTCAAAAGTTTGAACATATTGTTTTTACTATTTCAAATGATTAACCTAAAGGACAATAACAATTTCTTTGACTGTAACTTCTTGTAAACAAAAAACGGTTCCTAGGGTTAGTTAGCCCAATTTGCAAAATTATGTCATTAATAACTTACCCTCATGTTGTTTCAAACCCGTAAGACATCAGAGGGTCATATAGAATTTTTGAAGCATCGAAAATACATTTTGGTCCAAAAATAGCAAAAACTACGATTTTATTTAGCGTTGTCTTCTCTTCCGTGTCTGTTGTAAGACAGTTAAAAACAAAGCAGTTTGTGATATCCGGTTCGCGAACGAATCATTCGATGTAATCGGATCTTTTTGAAACAGTTCACCAAATCGAAATGTATCGTTTTAAACCGTTCGCGTCTCCAATACGCATTAATCCACAGATGAATTAATGGTAAAATAATGGTAATTTTAGATGAAAAGGTCATCTGAAATTACCATTATTACCACCCCCCGCCCCCTTTCTAAGTAAGAGTCCCCACAGTTAATTCTGTCCAATTCCACCGCTGCCGGTAGTAAATATATGTCTTTGGTGATATATATATATATATATATATATATATATATATATATATATATATATATATATAGTCTCCATCCTCCCAGCTCTGTGTCTTCAGCAACCCACCTGCAACCTTAGAAATGATTCAAATCTCTAAAATTTCTTTTTTTCTCCTGTGATGACATGCAAGTTAAATTTCCACTAAAATAGATAACGTTGCTCAACGTCTATCGATCTGCTGAGACTGGTAAAAATGCTAATAGAGTGAGAAATACTCCCTCCCTCTCTCTCTCTCTCTCTCTGACACACACACACTCTCTTGCTAGGCTTGCTTAACGTCTGACAGGCTCATGTCATCGCTCCTCTGACATGCTGGCCTTCGGAAGCTCGGTGTACTCATTCCTCTCTCAACAAATGAGGGAGACCTGCCTGCTCCCCCGCCAGCACTCTGCAGCATTGATTAGGGATAATTGGAGGGAGTCAAAAGCCGAGAAGTGTCACTAAATAAATTTGGCTGTGTTAATTGCAGATTCCTCTGGATGTGGGAGAAACACTTAGCCGCAGGGCCTGACAATGCAGGATTAATTGGCCCCCTTCAATGAACATAATTAGAGCGATTGTTAAGAGATAAAGAAAAGGTTTAACGAGCATGGCTGCACTGTCAGAGGGAACATCACACTCTTTCTGCTTTACTTCTCTCTCTCCTTTTCCTTGCAAATGTTGCGTATTTTGATATAGACTAGCCTCGCTCTCTCTTTATTAAAGTGAAATGCATAATTATGTGTCAATTTCTAGCTCATTATTAGTTTATTAATGTCACTGAGTTTATTATGCACACATCAATCTTGTAACTTTTCTTTGTTTTTGTTTGCTGGATTTTTTTTTATTTTTGCGCATAGCAAAATGTACTTCCGATCTTAAAGGTGAAGAATTTTTTTTTTCTCATCCAAACATAATGCCATCATAATTGAGACTGAAAAATTGCAGGGATAATATCCGCCATATTTTAACACACAAGTAAGCTATTTCCTAGGTGCGCTGCAAACCAGTGTGTTTATGATTATATTAATGATTTAAATTATTTAATGACACATACGAGTTTGCAACATCAAGCAGCATTGTGGACGCTTTTATTTTTTACAGCAATAATAACTGGAAGCAGCTGACACCGGAAGCCTTGCATATATGGGTTAGAGATGGCTGCAGCCACTATTAAATTAAAATAAGGTAGATATGTTTAGAATGCCATTATATCACTTCACAGGAAGTGAAAAGGAAATTAATTGTTGGCCAGGGTGCAAATCTATCTATCTGTCAATGGCTGTAAAGCTTATAAAGTCTAGAAACTCACATTTTATTTGGTTACTCTGTTTTTTAAGCTGTCCTATAATTATACAACTAAGTACTGAATAATTCTCATTAAAGGGTTAGTTCACCCAAAAATGTCGTTCCAAACACGTAAAACCTCCGTTCATCTTCAGAACACAGTTTAAGATATTTTAGATTTAGTCCGAGAGCTTTCTGACCCTCCATTGAAAATGTATGTGCTGTATACTGTCCATGTCCAGAATGGTAAGAAAAACAAGTAGTCCATGTGACATCAGAGGGTCACTATGAATATATATAATATGAACCAGAAATAATTTTATCACATTGGACTAAAACTTTCTTACTTTGGTCACACGGTATACTTCCCATAGAAATTCTATAAATTCTAAAATTATATATATATATATATTAGAGAGAGAGAGAGAGAGAGAGAGAGAGAGAGAAATAAATACACATATATTAGTACTGCTTGAAAGTTAGTGAACCCTTTAGAATTTTCTATATTTCTGCATAAATATGATGCAAAACATCATGAGATTTTGATACGAATGCTGAAAGTAGACAAAGCGAAACCAATCAAACAAATGAGACACTTTGTCATTTATTTATTCAGGAGAATGATCCAAAATTACATATCTGTGAGTGGCAAAAGTATGTCAATCTGTAAGATTAGCTGTTAATTTGAATGTGAAATTACTCTCCATCTGTTCAGAGGTGTTTTCAATCAGTATGTATTAGTATCAGCTGTCAGTACATGCCCTGTTTTGTTAGAAAAACAGGGATCTATCAAAGTTTGATCATGCTTGTGAAAGTTTATCATGACATAAAAAAAGGAGATTTCTGAGGAACTCAGAAAAAGAGCTGTTGTTGCTAATCAGACTGGAAGAGGTTACAAAGCCTTCTCTAAAGAGTGTGAACTTTATAAATCCACACTCAAACTGTGTACAAATGGAGTAAAAATTCAAGACCACAGTAACCCTCCCTAGGAGTGGTCGACCAACAAAGATCACTTTAAAAGCATGAGATGTAATTGTCTGCAAGATTGCAAGGGAACCCAGGGTAACTTCTGAGCAACTAAAGGTCTCGCTCACATTGGCTGATGTTAATATGCATGAGTCCATCATCAGGAGAACACTGAACAACCATGGTGTGCATGGCAGAGTTGCAAGAAGAAAGCCACTGCTCTTCAAATAAAACATTGGTGTCTGTCTGCAGTTTGCTCAAGATCACGTGGGCAAGCCAGAGGAATATTGGAGAAATATTTTGTGGATGAATGAGACAAAAATAGAACTTTTTGGTTTAAATGAGAAGCGTTATATTTGGAGAAAGGAAAACACTGCATTCCAGCACAAGAAATGTATCCCATCTATGAGACATGGTGGTGGTGGTAACCTGGTTTGGGCCTGTGGGGAAACCCACCAAACATCTCGGAGTTGAAGCTGTTCTACAAGAGTAGACGTGAGATATGGCTGTATATCAGCATGGCTGTGATTCGACCATAGGCACGGAGCCACAGGCTGAGTGGCGTAGGTAATCACACATCTACAAGTGTGATATTGCATTTATACAACAGTTTAACGGCACGAGTGTGTAAACATATAAGTAAAACAACAATGTGTGTCTTTAAAAACCCCTTTGTGCAGAACTACTTCCTTCCGCCACAATTCATATCTCATTTAATGGTTTAACAGCTTCAGGTCAATCTCATATTCACAATAAAACATTAGTTTGAATGTCCGCTGAGGAAAGCGATATCTTTGTTGTATTGTCCTTTCATCTGTTAAGGGTGCTTTCCGATGACAGTGTTGATCAGTGCATTTGTTAACTCCATCATACAAGCTGATATTAAGTCAAAATAACTTCTGTTTCAGTCTCTTTCAATATAAGTCTTTACTGCTGACTCGTAAAACAGTCACTTGTTGTCATCTAATGGTGGAACAATGTCACAAAAATCACCATGACACAGACACACACTGTTTCCCAATACTAAATACTACTACAGTATGACTATAAAATTGTATTTAATTAATAAAAAACAACAACAACAAAGCATAAATGTACTTTTGTCTGAATTGTCTAGCAACAAAGTCAGCACTCTGAAATACAGCATTAAAATTACATAAACTATAACGTGATGAGATTTTTCCCTTATTAATTTCACATTTTAGTGGACTGTATACATATATGTGTGTGTGTGTGTGTGTGTGTGCGTGCACGTGTGTGTGTATATATATATATATATATATATATATATATATATATATATATATATATATATATATATATATATATATATACACTTTGTTACACTTTTGGTGTTCCCTGTTAAAAAAAAAATAGCTTGTAAATTTTTTGTTATGCTATATTATTTCCATTCAATAATTTTGCCAACCTGTTTTCATTAGATTAGCACAGTTTTCAGGGAACAAATTGATTATGGTGGATTGAGGTGCAAAAAAAAAAAAAGAAATTCAAAACCTGTGCTTATTGAAAGAAAACAAGTTGCCCAAAAGTCAATCCAAGATTTGGTGATAATACAGCACAGTAAGAAATCTGCAAAAACACCACATTTTCAGCACAACACAATGGTTAATTCATTTAAATGCTACTCTGCATTCTGCTTGCTACCTCAAATCAAATTAAGTTAAAATTAAAAAAATGTATTAGTTTTTATCAAAGTATTCCCAAATCAGTTCTGAATTCTCAGTTCAACCCAGCTGTCAGCATTCTCATTGGCTGACACTGCATCTTGTCACTGCTCAGTCTCATACAGTTAAAACTCTCTGCTCAAATCACTGCCAGTGTGAATGGTCCTTTAAATGCATTGTCCATTGTATAACAGCTCTGATGACCTTAGTAATTTGTTCCAATGAGTAGGACACTTTAGGTCTTTCTGTTATGTTGTTTAATAGACCAGCATATTGCTTGTTTACAATGTTTATCTATCAGTTCTTAACGTCAGTGCTGCACATGACTGCTTCAGTGCTTATGGGTTAATTTACTCTAATTTCATTATCTGGCCGTAAATTGGCCATCTGTTGCCTAATTCAACGTCTTTGGTTTAGAATCTGTCATCAGCTGCTTTTTTTATTAGCACTTTACAGATAAATATACCGAATGAAACATGCACCTTTGCCTGAGCTCTAGTGATGCATTTCAAGAAACTGTGAAATGAACTATGAGCAGAAACCTAACGGTGTTTCCATGGACACCGAGACCAAGACCTCTCCCCATTGGCTTGCCACTGAGCAGGAGCAGCTGGCCTCGGTGTCAGGCTCCTCTTGACAGACTGCCTTGAGGTGAAAAGCATTGTGGGGGATGAAGTCCTTGACCTCTGGCCTTGATGGCTTGACAAAGAGTGCTGGCCTTCTGGAAGATATATGAGGGAGGATCACCAAAGAGCGCTTACATCTGTGGGAGACATTTTGATGTACGATTTCTCAAATGAAAGAATGAAGAAGGATCGGTTATGGCTGGAAAATAGAACAGGTAGATGTTAGCCCTCTCGGCTGTCAGCAGCTTTACAGCAGCCGCCTGTAGATCTTAAAACCCCTTAGATACACACAAAGAGTAGTTCCTCTATTTTATCTTAGCAATCACAGATGGGACTTTATTTTTCATATCGAATGGCCATATATATAGTGGATAAATGAAACGTGTGTATTTTTACTGAATGTTCATTACTTTTCAAAAAATTAACGTTGGTAATTAAAATATTTGTGATACATTATATATTTGCATGTTGGATTCAAACACTTCTTCAGTCTAAAACTGAAGTTATCATGAAGTTAGAATTATGAATTGGAATTAGAATTATGAAATCTATGCTCCAAAGTAAAATGACAATATCATATTTTTGCTGTAAATTGTAAAAAAGTTAAACACAATACATACAGGGGACAATTGTAATCAAAAAGAGTGAAGAATTTAACCAAAGCTTATAAACTTTGTTCTCATTAATAAAGCATGTTTTATGAGCTTTATTATTCTGGATTGTACATAAAATGTTAAATATTCTTTCCCTAAATGGACCCCATTAACAGATTACAGGCCTCTCAGAGTGGGATTTTCACAATGTGTCATAGTACTGTAGCAAGGCCCGCTATGAGATTTTGACAGTATGATAACCTTAAGCAAAAATATTATGGCATCACAGTATTGTTGTTACACCTCTAAAATGTGTTATTTTTAAATGTCTGGGTAAAAAAAAAAGAACACAATATATTTAATTTTTTTTAGCAACATAATAATTGGAACAGTATGTTTTGTTTATTTTTGCTTTTTATTTGTTTCTGATGTTTTTTGTGGAATTGTGGGATGTCCTTTGATGCGAATGGTTGATTGTCTGCAATGAAACAATGCTTCAATGTGAACAATGCAGAGATGAGATGAAAGAAAATACTATCTAAATCAGTTCCCCTCAGAAACGCATTCATATAAACCCCAAATCAATTTTGAGGATTTTCTGCGTCATGAACAGTGAGTTATCGGTCTGCTACAGAATTTTTATTTTTGTGTCTGTCGTCATTGTCTCTGGCCTGTGTTAACGGGCCTTTACAGACTCCATATTTTCACATAAATTACTTTTTGGAAAATAATTGCATTGCAATTAGGGCTGAAACGATTCCTCGAGTAACTCGATAACAAAAAATGATCGAGGTAATCGATCGAATGATCGAAGCCTCTTTTAATTTATTTTAAATCTCACGTCAGGTTCTTTCGCAATGATTGTTTTAATGTGACACAACGCGTTTACGTCACCCACAAAGCTGAAGGAGACACAAGCGCTGCGTCTGAAATGGCATACTGCAAGGAGTCCGCAGTGTTTTGATTTGAGGGCACAGCAAACATAAAGAGAATGCCGTTGCGTGTGTCCAATGCAAGATAGAGCTGGCATACCACAACTAGGGCCCTATGATTTCCGCGATCCAGAAAACGCTGAGGGAATCGTGGAATCCAGTCATAAAAAACGGAAATTGCAGTTTTTGGCGGAATGGCACGGAATTTGCCAAATATTGAATGAATTAATAAAAAATAGGTCATTGCACTTACATCAAATCACGATATGGACTAATATCTGTAAATATGAATCCTGCATGTTCTGCGTGTCTCTGTTAATGAATGGAGCAGAAGCGCGACTTCCTTTATCACACACACTGAAGCGTGCGTGACACTTGCGGTGATTTCAGCATCTGCTGTCTCACTAAATATGGACGTGAACACATGAACAACATCTACAGAAATGCTCTGACAGTCACTTCACGAGCATTTGACCGTTTGATTTGAGTAAAACTAGCATCACATCACATACACAGAACTGTAAAGGTACGTCAACCCGTCAAAATAAAAGTCCTGTTTTAGACAAGTATTTGCCAGAGATGTATTACTATTGTTCAGCAGAATGTACATAGCCTACTACAAAAAATAAATACATTTTAAGGTTTAATCACACAAAATGTCTTCCATGTTTTATTTTTAATAGTAAATCCCCTTTGTTTACCAAAAAGTTAAGTTTGCTTAATTGTCAATAATTAAAAGATAAATTAAAGTTTTATGTGTTTAATGTTTAATGTACATCTCAGAAAATGCTTTATTTAAAACCCCAACTGAATGGCACTTAAATGCACTTAATTCATCTGTCAACTTTATTGTCAATGTTCACAGTACAAGTACAGACAGAGAAACAATGGATAATAATTAAATGTTTATTTTTGATGTATGCATTGCATTCTATGAATTAAAAAAATACAAATATTTTTTTTTCTGAAAAAGGAAACTTAGTTGTTCATTTTAAGAGACCAGAAGTCTTATTTTCTCTTGCATAATTAATATTGCACTTTAATTAAGCAAAAACACATTTTCTCCGATTACTCGATTAATCAATGGAATTTTTGGTAGAATACTTGATTACTAAAATATTCGATAGCTACAGCCCTAATTGCAATGCAGTTTGTGCAAGTTCAGAGGAGAGACGAGCTGCAATAAAACAAAAAAACAGCCATTTGCCGATCGAGTAAGTTTCACGGGAAGCTCCCTCGGCCGTCCTACACACACATGACCGAAATCTGTAATCGGTCCATGCCTAGTAGTAGCATGATTCATGTACAGTATGTATGTACAATTCTTCCAGATTAAAGGGATAGTTCACCCAAAAAAGAAAATGTTATGTTTATCTGCCTACCCCCAGGGCATCCAAGCTGTAGGTGACTTTGTTTCTACAGTAGAATACAAACTGAGTTTTTGACTCAAACCATTGCAGTCTGTCAGTCTTATAATGGATGTGAATGGGAACCACTGCTAAAACATACAAACATACACAAACAAAACCAAATTAAACCCTGTGGCTTGTGACAATACATTGATGTTTAAAAACATCCAAAAGATTGGTCTGTGTGAGAAACTGAACAGTATTTCTGTATTTTTCACCTCCGATGCACTGCAATGCCTGAACTGTCCGAATTGTACTGAGTTCGTCCTCAACACAGCCTGCGGTGAGGTGTCTTTATGAACCTGGCCTGTCTAATAGCAGGTTATAGGGTACAGCTCACTTAGCAAGATTACTGGATGCAATTGGGTGCCAAAGGCCTTCTTTACTGCCTGCTGTAAATGTTCCCTCTGAGAGAGGGACAGTCTTGGGATTGATCACTGTTAAGAGGAAAGTCAATCTGTTTCCTGTGTTCCATCAAGAACATCGGTGATGGATGCTTCTCAGGAGAAGGGGACACTTTTCTACTCTCAATGCCAATCTGAGACCAATCCACCCATTTTCTCAGGAGTGATGGAAAGCTGGTAAACCGTGTTTCCTCCTCTTGCTCTCTTCAAAATATTGCTGAAGTGCTGGCTCAGTTGCTGACATGGAGGACAGAGATGAATAGAAAGATACGACATTGCTGTATATTTCCATTCAACATAGCACCCTCGGCACAGCTGATTCTCCCCAGACATCCATTTTCTGTAACAAGCTATGTTCCTGTCCTGGGAGAGATACTATATCTAGGATGATGGATTATATTATATTATATTATATTATATTATATTATATTATATTATATTATATTATATTATATTATATTATATTATATTATATTATATTATATTATATTATATTATATATTATAATATAATATTATAAGTAAAATATATACATATTTTTTCATGTCAGCTAATATCGATAATTATCACGATAAATGTGAAATCTTAATTTCTTTCAAGTTTAAAGGCAGTTTTTTTCTCCAAAGTGAAAGTTAATTAAACAGACCATTCATTTTTCTTAACAAAAAAAAAATCTAAATAGAAAATAATTATTTATTAGTTTTTTCATGTTCTAATGAGTGACATGGTTTCAAATCAAGAAAGAGGTTTGGGTTCCCTGATAATGTTAATAATTATATCATTTTTGTTCATTATCATAATCCATTAAGATCTCTAAAAATGGCAGCAACCTCAGTTTAATATGGTTAAATTTATTCTGACCAAGTTTTTATTTATTTATAATGTTTTGAATTATCACCCAGCCCTAATTATATTATATTGTATTATTAATTTGATTTATTATTATTATTATTATTTTTATTTTCAGATGTATTTTTGTCATTTATTCTTAAGTTGAAGCCCTCAAAGGACTTGGTGAATCTTAATGATTGTCATCAATTTTAGCCCATCGAAGTGAAGTGGAGATTTGTAACATCTACGATTCATGTTTAGATCAAATAAAAGCAATCCCAGATCTTTTATTTTCTTCAGTTTCTTCTCAGTACATGGTTTGCACTACTGTATGAGTTATTTGAGGCAGCCCTTACGTTATCCTTAAAGCTACAAATTATAGACCCTGTCAGAATGAATGAGAGAAGGACGAGTAAGGCATGAACATACTTGTCAGTATGGGTTTCCTTTGGCCCGCTGGCGTACATTCAGGATATTTATTCACAAGCATATCTTGGATTTCACCAAACAGCTCAAAATGTTCAACACTATTCCAGAAAGCAGCTGCAGAATGAGTGGCGGGCTTTGATTTTCTCACAGTGTGACTCGACGCTATTGAGTTTCCTATTTGAATGCTAGCACTGAAATTCAATGCTGCCATTGAAATGCATTTCAGAAATGCTCCCCGTATTTATGTTGAACGTTTTGAAACCTGACATTTGTTGAGCTTGAAATCAGAATACGAGCTGAAGTAGAATCATGTAATGGTCAATGTAATTTGTAACCATCTAACAACGTACTGTATTATTTCATTGCCATATTACCTTTTGTAAAATTCTTTCATGTTTTTTATTTTATTTTCTGATTCATTAGAGGCAAGTATCAGTAACAAAATACTATAAGTACTTTTTTTCTAGTTATTTTTTTGTTAGGAAATTCTCTTGTTAGCTTTAGGAGTTAGCTTAGCATTCACAGCATTTATTTGATCCCATTCAGGATCCACACAAGATAGTGTAGCTTATCGAAACACTTTACAAGACCTGTCAGAGAAACCAATACAGTTAGGGGTGCTCCAATCACGATCGGCCGATCGTTATGCGCATCTCGTCAGTAAAGCCGGTTTTCTTATCAGCCGTTAATTCCATCAGGTGCGCGATTTCACATAGAGCAGCTGTTAATACACAGAGCCGTTGTTAATAGAGAAGATGCGCAAATCACGTTAATTTTCAGCGTTTATTGGCGCATCTTCTCAGTTAACAACGGCTCTGTGTAGTAACAGCTGCTCTATGAGAAATCAAGCACCTGATGGAATTAACAGCTGATTAGAGAACCGGCTTTACTGACAAGATGCGCATTAACGATCGGCCGATCGTGATCGGAGCACCCCTAAATACAGTATTATAAGTAGTTATTGAAATGAACCGAGGATCAGTTGAGATAACCTGCTTCTACAGCAGCAAACAGACATTAGGAAGCAGGAAGGACAGGGTTGTTTTAATAAATTATAGCAGGGCTGCTAGCACAGCTCGCTAGGCTCAATGTAAAATCAGCCTGTGTCAAAGTAAGTTTTCCTCCATTGACTTGAGTCTGTGCAAACCAGCAGATGTATACACACACACACACACACACACACACTCCTCAGAAACAAACAAACATGCAGAAAACTACTCAGTCCCGTTATTTTTGGCTCTTTTTCATTAGTGTCTTCCAAAACAGAGGGAGCACGCCCAGAACAGGCCACAATAGTCCTGATGACAGATCAAACTTCACTGAGCCAGAGAACAAGTGTGTGGTCTGGCTTCAGTAACAGGGTCACTTAACCTCTGTGAGTGTGTGTGTGTGTGTGTGTGTGTGCATGTGTTTGTTTTACATCTTGTTATTCCTTGAACTCGTACTGATCAGAAGCCCATACTGACCCCATTCTCTTTGTCTTTATTATAAATGAGCCCAGGAAAAGAAAAACAGACCCCGCCATGGTCTCCGTCTCGCATGACTGTTCCTCCGAGACAATAAATGAGGTGTTGAGAATCTCCAGACACACTTTAGAGTTTTTTCCCCCCTTCCATTTAGCTGATATCATCTCTTTGAGAGTGTGAGGGGACGGCACTTGAGCTGCTAAGAGAATATGGTGTGACCCAAGGTCAAGATCGTGGCCCACACACACACACACACACTCTCTATCTGTGGGTTTCACTTCCTCTCCAACCTTAAGTTTATGTTGTTTATTGTTATTGGCAAACAAGTACCATGGTAATACTATGTTTACATTGGATATGTACAATGATATTGCCAGTTTTACATTTATTTATTTGACTACTTCTGTGCTTCTGTGACCATGGTAAAGCTTTGCAAGGGAGACGTTGTTCTGTATGTGTCATCAGATGATATGTTTGGATCACAGTACATACACAACAGAATGATAGCGAGAGTGTTTTATGTGTGGATGTCTGTGTCCATGTGTCAGTGACAGAGTGTGCAGCGTTAAATCCGGTTCATGTTACCACATAGCGTATCCCAGCATGCAGTGTGGGATGCTGTCATGCCTGCCATCTTTCTTTTTTTCCTCTCCAGATTACACTCTAAATGCTGCCTAATGTTTCAGACATCATCACAGGGTAGTTCATTTTCTCTGTTGATGTCCATCTGAGCTTGCTGATTCAATCCTGGATGAAAAAAAAAAAACCCAAAAAACAAAACAAAAGACAAGACAAAAAACTGGAAAGATAGCCAGGATTGGAATATTAAGGTAAAATTGTGCCTGACTAAAAATGCTAGGCTGAATATTTGTTTTTTGGACACACACGTCAAATTTGGCATTGGACGATGTCTACAGTGAAACATCATGATAGACGATGACATCAGTGGGGGTGAGCAATAGAACTCAATTAGATCAGTGATGCTGTCTACACTGAATCGCGGTAAGGCACGGTGGGACACCCCAAATCCCTGACAGTAAACTGCTGCTGCGTTGTATTTATGACATGCTGACACACATTTCAAATTATTTTCATCGGTTCACGATGCCGCCGCAAATTCATGATGTCTGTCAGCCATTGGCGATGGACAATGGCATTGTCTAAGGGCCCAACCCTAGTTGTGAGATGTAAAGTCTGTATGACGATATTGGTTATTTTTTAATTATTTAATTGTTAAATTAGTTGTTTATTAAATTAGTTCAACAAATCAGTTGAGTCAACAATTCAATGACATGTTAGTTTCAGAAAGAATTCATGTGTTTGAATTAATCATTTGGGTAAATGACTCCGTAAGTGATTCAGTTCATAAAGACTTGAATAAAGACTCGCTAACTAGTTGCCACCTACTGGTGTGTTGATGCTGTAACATGCGGTAAGAAAAACTCTGTTTCCATGATTCGGTGGTTGCTTAAGCATAATAACAATATATTTAAAAACTTATACCAGTTTATCATCTCACTCCTACTAGTAATTTTTATTTATTTTTTGGTGGCAGATTGTCACTGAAGTCATTAAAACTGAGAATAGAAAAATCAGTTTACAGGCGAATATAGGAATTTTAAGTAGAAGCATTTTAAGTTCATTGTTGTTTTTGAATGGAAAATTTTTAATAATGCAGAAGAACAGATTAGGATCAGAAATATTTTCATTTTTTTTCAACAGTGCAAGAATTAGCACCCCTATACCACATCTTAAGTGATAACTGTGTATGATTTAATTAGAGGGATATGTGGCATCTTGAGTGTCCTGTTTAAAATTGTAGGATTTAATCAGCTGTCACTGTGCAGCGTGAATGTCACACTCAGAAAATATCTCTGTGAGAGGTGATAACAGGTTGTAGTGTTCTAATAAAAATAGCAATTGAATACTATGTTTTTTTCCCTTTCATATCAAACAGGCTGGGATTAAAGTCCTGTGTATATTTATCAAAAATTGAGAAAAGAACCTAAAAGTACCATGATATTGTCATGTTGATCAAAAATATTTGCATAGCACTTGCTTAGATTACAATTAATATGCATTTCAGAATATATACACTTCTGTTTAGAAGTTTTAGGTTGATTATTTATTTATATACTTGTTTTAGTTTTCGTATGTTTTTCAAAAAAGGTTCATATGCTCACCAAGTCTACATTTATTTAATCAATAATAGAGTAAAACAGTATTGCTAAATATTCAAATTTTTCTATTTGAAAATATTTTAAAATGTAATTTATTTTTCTTGTAGCAAAGTAGAATTTTAGCATTGAATTTCCATTTTCATTGTTGAAAACACTTTGAAGACCCCCCCCCCCCCCCCCCCCAAAAAAAATCATTTGATTAGTTTAAATGTATAATTTTCTTAGCATTAGAAATCAATTTAATGCACCCTTGCTGAGAGTATTAATTAAAAGAAAAAAAATCTATCAATCACACAAATGTAATAAGGTATATAACATAATAACAGGTTACTACCATGGTACATTCCCAAGAACCATAGTACCACAGTATTCTTGGTCATGTACCACAGTAAATCAGTATTATAGTATTTTTGGAAGTAACTAGCTATGTAAAACCATACAACAATTTCAGGACCATAGTATTAACATGTAATATATGTTAATGTAAGTCATCTTCAATGTAATATGGTGCTGCCACCAAATGTTTTATGAATTTTTAAGGTATTTATAAGGCACCTTAAAGAACACCTCTGTACCACTATTTTCTTAGTGTTAATAGGAGTGTCTTTGACAAATTAACAGCCTTTTGCCGTCTGCTAGTTTGTGTATGTTTTCAGTGTCAAGTGTATTTTGAATGGATTTACCTGTCACAGTTGGATTAATGTTTCAGTCTCACAGGTTCTAACAGCCAGTGGTCTCAGCAGGTATAGTATTATTGTCTTGATGGAGACAATTTACACTGCAGCCATTTTAACAGCTCACTCTTGTAGCAAGCCGTGCACATTACAAATGAACCAGATGTTTCTGCGCTAGCCTGGGGGCCTTTTTGTCTTTGTAAAGAATTTAAAGCTGGGATTTTGCCTTGCAAATGAGCAAACCAAGTGGGCTGCATCACAAAGACACCTTATTTGAATTTGCACCATTAGTTTTTATAGCATCTTGCAAAACACGTTTCTTCTTTCAAGTTTCAAGTTGAAAATTTTGTTATAAGTGAAGGTGGAAAAACAGCGTCTGCTGCCACATTAGGAATGGGGACAAACAAACATACAGTATTTTATTTTATTTTTTCAAAAGTGACTCTCTTTTGTTTTACTTCCTTTCGTAATTGCAGGGAAAGTTGCATTGTGGGAAGCAGCAGGGCAGAGGTGTATTTTAGGTAAACACTTGGGGCGACGTGGTCTAATTGGCCTCCAGGTGTCACATGTGTCTCTCTGTGTCTTGGTGTTGTGTATGTATTTCGGTATATTGGTTAGGCCCGCGGTGCCCCCCGAGACAGTTGGTGGCAGAGATGACGAGAGCTCATGTTTAAGCCCATGTGTCATCTTTGTGCCTCGGTCTCTAAGGCATATGGCTGGGGAATGGAAAATAGGACTGGGGCATACAGACAGACAGACTGACAGACAGACAGGCCCGCAGGGACCATTGATCTACCCCTATCATTAACCCATGGGCCCTGAGGGACCTGGGGGTCAGTGGGTAAAGACACCACCAAACATGATATAAGGCCATATGGGGCCCTGCCTTTAAAAAGCACTTAGTATGTGCAAATCTGTTTTGTCAAAGAAATAAGAGCTGCTCTGATTGGTCAGTGGCAGTTGTAAAGTTCCATGGCATACATCATACTTGATTGTTTTGGACAATATTAGACACTATAAAGTTCCATATACTAATATTAGTTGATTCAATAGCTAACATTAAATAAAAACTTTTATAGCATTTGCTTGGTTTGGATATTGTGTGGTTTTACATTAATTTAGACATACAATACTACATTTTTAACATTTTAACTGTTATAAATGACTATTAAATTAACTTGATTACTTCAAGCATTAAAGAAGTCCGTGGTGACCATCCCTTTAACCTGTGCCAAATTTACACAGCTAAGGTGGCACGGAAGTTCTTCTGAAGTGGAATTTAGGTGTCTTTAGACTGTTTAAAGCTGCGTTAGGGAACTTTTGACGCTCTAGCGGTTAATAAACAGAACTGCTTGCGTCTTGCGGAAGAACATCGTAGCCGGAACTACGTCTCTCTGTTTATGTCTATGAAGAATCACAAAGGTACTGGGTTACTCCGCTACGGTACCCCCGAAGCAATCTAAAATAGTCCGAATATAAACACTTATTATAGGTGCACCCTAGTGATTCAGGACAAGCTAAAAACACGGTTTGGAAAATGGATTCATGGTGTACTCGCTTATTATATAAATTTTTCTACATTTTGAACACAAACAAAGTTACGGACCAGACCTCTGATTGGTTGTTTCTTACCGGGAGCGGATGACTTTCTGCAAATGGCAATAGGACCACTGGGAGGAGCCAGAGGTGCTTGATTTTTTTCACAGATTATCTGTCTCATATTCTACTGTCAGGACATAATGACAGGTTTAACAAATATGTAAAAAATATATTTTTACAAAAGTTACCTATTGCAGCTTTAATGCTGGTCAGAGATTACATATATTTTTATATTGTATTTTTGTGTGTGTGTGTGTGTGTGTGTGTATGTGCATACACGAACATATATACACACACACACACACACACACACACACACACACTGTTTTATATATATATGTATATATTATGCAGCTTTATTGGCTTTTATGCAGCATTACATCTTTAAACTGAATTTTGAGCAGGCACAGAGCAGCCTTAACTGAGCTGTGTAAAGACACCTTATACCAAAATTAGACACAGAAGCGTTTCTGAAGAGGCATTTAGATTTCTTTACACATTAACACTTTTTTTAATGCTGCTCTGAGGTGGCATACAACTATACTTTGATAGATACTAAAGGTATGAAGAGCTGTTATTAGATCTTTTTTTAATTTGGCGCTGTGTCTTTACATTGAATTTTAAGCAGGCACAGAGCAGCCTTAACTCAGCCTTTAGATTAACAAATGCTATAAATAAAGTAATATTACCCAATTGAACCTTATTGTAATGTGTTACCTTATTTTCTGACTTTAATGAACTTCTGCTTTTGTTTGTTTTTGAAATTTCCACTCACAGCATAATGCAAAGTTTTTTCTCCTGCCCTCTAGGGTGATCGAGTATGCAAATAGCTCACAGTAGAACCACATTTGTGTATATTTGCCTCTGTGCAACCCCCGTCTTACTGGAAAGCAAGGGATGCATGTTGGGGTTTTGAGCCATGTGTTATATGTTTGGCCACATAATGTGGGTATCAGTCACGCTGAGCTATGAACAATGCACACTGATGATAGACGTTTCATGGATACTCTGGGACTCAATGTAATAAAAGCAGGAATCCATTTAGTGTATAAAGCGCTGTGTCCTTGGAATACAGCCCAGCCCAGAAGAGCTGTTTAGGTTAGTGTGACCGGGAAAGAGGTCACATGGTGATGAGATTATTGGGAAGGTTGATGATGTCATCACAAAACAAAAAACAAAAACATAAAACTCTCTGGAATAGTTTATTCTGGTCTGTCACAGCCAATCTGTGATCAGATATTTTGTATAATGTGCATTAAACTGTCACAGGCATATAATTTTCTACTAGGGATATATATATATATATATATATATATATATATATATATATATATATATATATATATATATATATATATATTATAATAAGGGGTGCACAAGTTTTTCAGCCTGGTTCTCATAAGAGAACTTGGATATATGGTTTGATCCTAACACTTCACATAGGATGACCGATTTAATATAACTATTAAAAAAAAAAGTTAACAAAAATAAAATACTAATACATACTTTTTTATGAAAAATTTTCTTCCCTTTCAACCTTAAAATTTGCAGGCTTTTATTTTGCTGGGTTGCAGGCAAGTAAGTACAGTATATGTGTTTCTGGGTTTAGCTCTACCGCTCTACCGCTCTACCGATAAGAGCGCCAGTGAATGAAATGTCACAGTTTTGCATTGTGCTTTGAAAATGGCAATGGGTTGCCTAGATTTGTGCTTTCAATTTGAATAGAAATCTTATACATTTGCAGTTTGATGATCTAAAATGGTAATTGAGCATTAACAGCGGTCAAACATGTCGGTATGCAAATGCACTGTCAGAACTTATTTCTATAGCTTTTTTTATTTTTTATTTGGTCATTTATGCAGACCTGGGGACCACTTATGTGCACCCCTGATTATAATCACATTGAGTATTTTGAATTAGCTTTTATTTCATTATTTTTTTATATTATATATATTCTTATATTTATTTTATTATGTTTGCTTTTTTTCAATAAATATGTTTTATTACATTTATTTTTATTTGAGATTTTTAAAATGAATTTAGTACGTAATGTTATTTTATTAGAAGCAAAGAAAACCGTTTTATTTATTTATTTTATCTCATATTAATAATTTATTTCAGCTTCATTGTTTTAGTTATAAATAACACATAGTTATGCTAGTTTTGTGCTTTTTGAATTTCAGTTTATGCAAAATTCACCCACAAAATATACAGAAAATGTGGATTGACATCTGGCAGTGTTGTTGGAATTTGTAGGAACCTGTTATGTGGCAAAAATCAAATAAATACGGAAGTTCTAAGCGGCCATGCATTATAATTTTTGTTTTCTCGTTATAACGACTTAATTTTCTCGTTATCTCGACATAACGAAAGTCGTTTTCTCGTTATAACAACTTATTTTTCTCGTTATCTCGACATAACGAAGTTCGTTTTCTCGTTATAACGACTTAATTTTCTTGTTATCTCGACATAACGAAAGTTTGTTTTCTCGTTATAACGACATGACAGTTTTACTGTTGCTATAGTAACGAACTCAACTTTGACAGGCATCTGATGGACAACCATGCAGGCGCTCTTACTGTAGCCTATATTTCAGCAAATTTAGCTTCGCCTAGGTAATAAGGTCTACAATACTGTATATAAATAAAGGCTGATCAATCACTGTTGATTTTTCCAGAGACAGTACAACGAACGTTTTGTTTTTGTAATTAACATTTTTAAATGGCAACACCGCGAAATTAGAGCTGTTGGGTTAAACTCACTTTTCATTTTCCCTTTATTTGAAAAAAAAAATTATATATAATTTGTAATTTGTAGTAGTCATCATATGATGTGGCAGATATCATGTGTGTTACAAGCTTCTGTTTGAAAAGAGCGTCCATATGTAGGACTACGTGTAGTGTGTGTGTGTGTGTGTGTGTGTGTGTGTAGAAAAAAACGATTAGCTACAACATTATAGAACAAAACTGAATTAAATTAGCCTATGGATTTTACATATACATCACATTTCTCATCAATATGGTTAACAATAAAGATTAGTAATAAGGAAAAGAAGTGCCACCTGCTGGCGCAGTTTTGTAACTTCTTAGAGAAAAATAATTCGTTATAACGAGAAAACGAACTTCGTTATGTCGAGAAAACAAGAAAATTAAGTCGTTATAACGAGAAAACAAGAAAAAAAAAATATATTATAATGCATGGCCGCTTAGAACTTCCGTAAATAAATGCTGTTCTTAATCAAAGAATTCTGTAGTGAAAGAGAGTTTTAAGGTTTCCACAAAAATATTAAGCAGCAAAAAAAAATTGACATTAGAATGATTTGAAACGTTTCATAAGCACCAAAAAGGATGTGGCACTTTTGAAAATTCAGCTTTGGAATAAACTACATTTATTGAAAGAGTTCATTTACATACTCACAAAATTATTTTTTTTGGTCAAATAAATGCAGACCAGGTTACCATAATAAACTTATTTCAAAAACTTTTCAACCCTAGTGTATAACCACCACAGAAATTGCTATGTAACAGATCTGACTTATTTTACCTCTTAAAATAATGAAAATGTTCTTTGGGTCTGTTACTGTATATAATGTCAGAAACAGGTGGCGCTATTCTGCGGCAGAATACAAAGCCTTAAATCTCTCTTGCTCCCTCCCTTTCCTCCCTCCCTCAATCCGCCTCTCTCCAAGCAGCTGCCTCTGCTGAGACAGGAGCAAATGAGAGCAGATGAATCCATTTGGCCCCTGGCCCTGTTGTGGCCCTGCCATGCTCCGATCACTCTGCTCTGCTCTGGGGCAGCTCGGGGATAATGAGCCTGGAGATTGAGCCACTGTAGAGGCGCCACTGTCGCCCGCCCGCCCTCTCTCTTTTTCTTTTTCTGTGTGCTTCTTGTCTCGCTCTGTCTTTGTCTCTCTTTCACTCTCGCTTTGGGTTAATAGAGGTGAGGCTCCTCTAGTGCGGGACACTTTTTCCAGCAAATTAGGGGAAGGATCTGTGTCCCCAGAGTCTGCCCTCTGTTATGCTCTCCCAGTCTGCCCCTCACCGCTGGCAATGGAGAGCTTTCATCTTAACGGGGATGGTGGTGGGTTTTAGACTTGGGTGGGTCTAATGAGGACTGACAGGGCTTGATTCCCGAGCAGGGATTAACAGAAAACAGCTGACAGGTGAAGACAAGAGCGAGAGAGAGAGTGACCGGTGCGGCTGAGATGAAGTGAGAAGAGATGGAGTGGAAGGAGGGAGAGAACAAGGGCGAGGCGGAGGTGAAATTCTCACGCTAATGGAGGTGGGACTTGTGGCGGCTCAGGGGCTCTTGGCTGGAGACGGAAGACCCTTTGAGGTTAGACAGGATCAAAAGAGCAGAATAACAAAACAGAGAGACTTCACCCTAGCACGGCTCTCAGGACGCCTGCCCGCCACTCCTCCCTTCAGGACAGGGAACCGGCAGTATGTCGGAAACGGGTTTTACCTTCAGAGCCTGGCCAACAAATACGTTCACAGGCTCTACTCCCCTTTTTATGTTCTTGTTAATGTCTTTTTCTGTCTGGTTTCATCTCTTTCATCTTCTTTGACTGTGAGTATAACGAAAACTATATTAGCATTCACACCAGCAGATTATGACTTTATGTATATTCAAAGTCTCATCTGCAGCTTCAAACACTCACTGTTGTACAAAGACTATCTATGCAAGCAGTAAAATTGGGCTGCACTAATTTTGCGTGGATGCCCGCAGACATCTCTGAAAAAAAATTGCATTGCACAGACTGTCGCGGTCAAAGGTTTTGTTAGGGAAGAATCTGTTTTTTTTTTTTTTTATTATTGTTATTTTTTTTTTTAAGAATAGAATAATTTGCTGTGATAAATTGTGTCATATAATCCTAAGGTTATTTATTAAGTATATATGGTCATTTAACCTCATGTTGGTTTTGAATTCCCTACATATTCTCGAGAGAAACATGAGAGAGAAATTGTGTCTTTTACAGATTCTTAAAGCCAACATGTTTGACCTTGCACTACGACTAAACAAGACATGAATCCGTAACTAGAAAAGGCACAGACGGAGAAGTACGGAGGTGCATTTCAAACACCTTTCATGATTTGTCTCTCAGGGGCAGACCTGCAGAAACTTCGGCGAGCTGCGTGCATGAAGCCTCGGTTGAGACCTTCAGAACACTAAGCAAATAAAATCCATCTTTATCTGAAGTAGTGTCTCAAAAAAACACACATGGTATATCCAAAAACATGTGACGAAATCCAGATGCTGCAATTTCAAAATCAGACATCGTCAATGCTGTTTTTGAAAACATAAATTTTCATTCTGTGTTCTGTAAACAAATCAAAACCATGTTTTGGCACACCACACACAGAGACCCCCGCTCTTCTGACTGCTTTTACAAGTATACACACCAGCAATTCCACGATTCTCTAAGCAGCCCTGCCGATTGAGATAGCAGGATTGATTAGCCTGTCAGCTTTTCTGACAGAATCGAGCCCCTGTCTTGACTACGGCAAATTACCCTGACTTGATTAGGCCCACCTGCAGCTCTTTTTTTTTTTGGAATCCTCAACATATTCTCAACATAACTACACCAGTTTTCGCTTCTGACCTCAAATGAATGGTAATTCATTGCACCAATCATCCAGTGCTGGCACAGTGTTGTTCCAGCGCTGGCTCAGTATTGGCTCTGGTAATTAAATTGGGCTTGCGTGCGTCCTCTGGGACGAAGGGACGGGGATACGGTGACCAGGTTGTGGCAGAATGCAGGACCTGTCAGGCTAGCTGATGGCCGTTTTAATTCTGCTCTGCCTGGGGCTATAATTGATATTTAGCAGAAAGGTTAATTGTAGCAGTGATCTGTTTAAATTAGAGTAGAGATCTGGAGACCAGGGCCAAGACCTGCAAGCCACTGGAGACACGCATGCGAGTTGCTTGAGTAATACACATATACGCTCATACTTATGCACGCACTATAGTCCTAGATCACACCCACGCTTGCATTTTTAAAAACTGACTGTTCATACAGTTCTGATTGACCAACACGGTGTTCCAGCTGTGCTTCAAAAAATATTTCGACAAATTATTAATATTTATAAATACATTTAAAAAAAAAAAAAAAAATCTGGTAAACAAATGGCTATAATTACTAATCTTATTCTCAGAATTATATGTAAATATTCTCAAAATTATATGTAAAAAAATTATTTAACAGAGGCATCAGTAGGTGATACTATAAATGGCATAAAAGAAAAAATATTTGAAATAAAATGAAAATATGCTAACTTTGTTGTTTCCTAAAAAATTACGACCGCATATTGCTATGGGAAAATGTTAATTTTATTTGAAATTTTTGGGGGTGTTTTTTTTTTTTATCTATTACTTTTAAATCATGCAACAGCACCAAATGGGGGCATTCGCATTCAGTGGAAAGTTTTTTTTTTTACAATGCCGTTTATTAATTTTTGGAAACCAACTCTTCAATAAGTGTAAAAGGTAGATTTTAGAGCAGCCCTAAGCTATTCCACCAATCAGATCACAGAAGTTCATAAGCTGCCTTCGTCACTACCTTTTAGCAACAACAACAACAACAAAAAAACACCTCCTTCACCTACCCTACACACACACTTAGGGTTTCCCTTCTGGTTTTCATGGACTTATGCTCTGTGTGCACCAGATAAAAGCAGTAAGACAATAGTGCTCTGGTCCCAGACACAGCTAGGCACCTCTTGGGAAGTTTCCAGAGCAAACAAATGAAAGAATCACCTTTCAGAGTTGCTTAATTGTCTGTTGATTACAAAACTGAGTCTCTTTGAAGTCTCAAAGTGTCCATCCCAACATTGTTTCAATGAGATATGGCTTTGCTTGAAGATGCAAGAGTGCATCATTGCACAGTGGTGCTGCAAACGTGTGAAGAGCCAGGTTTTCGAAATAAGCTGTAAAACAGCCATATAAAGCTCTTGTTCTGCTTCTAAAGTCTTATTTTTCTTTGCTCTGTCTAGTCCTTGAGTCTTCTGAGCCAGGTTGGGAGGAAAATGGAGGAGACCGAGGTGAACAAGGCACCCAGGAGCAGCTCTAAAGATCGGCTCAGTGAGGTAAGCACAATGAAGTGTGTCATTATGACGCCAGTATTCATGACAGCCAGTAGTAGGAGAGGTCCACAGGAGAGGCCTTTAATAGCCAAATTTGTTAAAAGACAGGCAGAAGTCTCATTCAGTTATCAAAGCATTAAACTGTTCTTACATGTCTAAACAAAAGATTTTCAGGCAAAATGCACATTTGTGTACATTACATTTGTTCTAAAGCATAATATTATGCTTTCGCTTACTGCTATATTTCACAGACAGCAAACATATAGGCTTAGACACTTATTTGGAATTTCATTTTAATTACTTTTTAAATTATTTTATACAGCAGTATAAAACGGGATCACTGACCAACATAAATCAAAATATGTAATGTTTATAAAAATGCTTAAAGGTGCCATAGAATACAAAAATCACTTTTATAAGGTGTTTAAACACAGTTGTGTAGCCACAGTGTGTGCAAACATCCAGCCTATAATGGTAAAAATCCACTCACTCATTGTTTTATAATCCTAATAAATCATAATCAGTCTCTCTAGCATTTCCAGATTTCTCACTACTATGACGTCATAGTCGGGGGAAAGTCCCACCCATTTGTGTTGCTCTCTGCCCATTAGCATATACACAGCCCTAAATGAGAAACAGCGAAAATGTCTTGAAAAAACCCCCGGAAAAGTCCTGTACGTTTGTGCTAACATTTTACGTCGAACTGCCTTACAAACAAAGGGTCAGTTCAGCACTGAAGTTGTGCAAAGATTGCTTCTGAAAGAGGGATCGATACCAACGCTTCTTGCACAAACATCCAGACTCCAGACAAAGTAAGCATCACGCATTATATTTTGTTTTCCAGAAGAGCTTCTTGGCTCTCTGTAAGGCTAATGTTGCTAAAGTTACCATTGTCTTCACAATTGTCTAATACAGTTTTCACTAATGCTGCCTTCATGTGCTACCAGAATGAAGAATGTGGTAGTTAAAAATTGCGTTTGTAAGCAATGTGAGGTCAGTAAAACGGTCAACACCAGTTAAACCGTGAGTTCTTGAAGCACCGCACTCATCTGAAAATGGTGATTGGAGCACCAGCTTATTTGTATTTACATTACATCTACATTTATTCATTTAACTGATGCTTTTATCCAAAGCGACTTACAATTGATATATATGTCAGAGGTCGCATGCCTCTGGAGCAACTAGGGGTTAAGTGTCTTGCTCAGGGACACATTGGTGTCTCACAGTGGATTCGAACCTGGGTATCTCACACCAAAGGCATGTGTCTTATCCACTGCACCAACACCACCCTATTTGTCCCTATTTAAAGGGACAAAGACAAAAAAACTGTGCGTTTTGGCTCATACCCTAAAAGTGGCAATTTCAACAAGCTATAAAAAATTATCTGTGGGGTAGTTTGAGATAAAACTTGACACACACTCTGGGGACATCAGGGAACAATGTAAAATATTGTATCAATGCATTCCATGGCACCTTTTAAAATAAAAAATATATATAAATATCTAAAATAAAAATATTTATTTAAATGTAATTTACATTTTTCTAGTAATGCCAAAAAAAAGAGAAAGAAATGAAATTATCAGGTAGTAATTGTAATTTATATATATATATATATATATATATATATATATATATATATATATATATATATATATATATATATATATATATATATATATATATATATATATATATATGTATATATATATGTATGTGTGTGTGTTTGTGTGTTTTTTTTTTTTGTTTGTTTTTTTTTTTTGTACCCAAAAAAACAACTGGAAAAGTCGTAGGGCCTTCGAATAATGGTGTGGACGGTCGAGGTCCTTGGAGTCAAAAAGTTTATGAACCACTGATCTAATAGTTTTCATAAGCAGTTAGTTTGTGTTAACTCATGGTCATCTAGATTTTTTTTCTCACCAGTTTCTTTATAGAAAAGATTCCCTGCATCTTGCTGGTGCCGTTTCTCAGTAATGGAGCTGAAATTAAAGAGAAAGAAATACTGGTTGGGTGTTGTTAGGGCTTGAATGTTGAAATAATGTGATTGAGAGAGGGATAATGAAAATTTGTGTCTAATTCTTCCGAGAACTGGCTGAATACGCATCCCTAACTAACGCCTGTCAAATGCGGGTCCGAAATCCCCAGCAAATTTATTCGGATGGATTCGTAATACAGAGACGGAGAGGCTGCATGCCTCAGCGAGCTGAGGATGAAGGGAGGAGAAGAATGAAATGTTTTTAATGAAGAGATTAAATGTGATGCTTAGGCTGTTAAGGATTCGGAGGGAAATTTCAGTCTTCGCTTTCCCCCTCCCACCCTTCACCGCCATCATTTATGAATTTGTGCAAAAGGCTGTTTTTCATGAAAAAGTCAGAGAGGGAGAGCGAGGAAGAGAGAGATACGAGCTTGAGGCAGATAAAAGCGTGATCCAGCCTGACAGTTTTGACAGCAAAAAGCGACAGAACAACGGGCAGACAGAGAGAGGGAGGGAGGGCTGAAAAACTGCAGAAAATTGCAGGCTGTAATGGCTGACAGTGCCAGATATGACATTTCCCTCTAATCTCCTGCCAAAGAAATGGTGCTAAAATGCAGAGCGCCATATCCATGTCATCTGTAGGCCTATCTGTCCATCTCGGAGCGAAAGACACAGACAGAGAGAGATCTGCGAAACCCGTTCGTTCCCGTCCCATCGCACGAGGCCTGGACGCTGCGCTAATGCTAGCTTTGTAAACAGGATAATCTTTCATCACTGTCACATCGTTAAATGGTGTAAAAAAAAATCTTTCCTTGCGATTCGCCATACATGCTAATTTTCTTTGCATACCAAATACGCTTTTCATACCCACTTCAAAGACGCTTAGGTGTGTGCGTCACTAGCTAACGATCTATGCGCTTCAGAGGCGGATAGAACTGGATTTCTTTTTTGTCGCTGGAGTGTCAGAAGGAAATGGAAACAAACGAGGGGGATGGCAGGGTCTCAAAGAACTGGGGGCAGGAGCGCAGTGATTTAAAAAACAGCCAATGTGGGGGCTTGCCATTTGAGCGGTGCCTGCGTTTGCTAAGATCTTCTTATTTTAATGTAACACGTCCACTTGTTTAGCATGTCTTTGGCTCTTGTAAAGATATTACAGAAACGGTGTCTTAACTAATTAATGAATATAGTCAGACAAGATTTCTTTAATTGGACATGAATGAAAAAGAGACAGGAGTAGAGTCTGTTCAATTTGTCATACTATCTTACATTTGCATCAGAGCTGAATATGGCTCAAATCTGATTCCCCCACCACCCCCTCTTCAAATGTGTCACAGATCTGGTTTTTGGATGACAGTCTGTACAGCATTTTTGACATTTCATCTGACATTCTCAATTCTGATCTGGACCACTTTCAAATGTGGAAATAAATCAGATTTGTATGTGCATGATGTTTGTGCAGTATGACCTTGATGCAAACATTCCTGACTTTAACACTAATCAAACTCAACATTCATGAATTGCATGCTTGATTTGCACTGCATAATGTTAACGTGTTCACAAGGGAATTGCATAATGACATTACAAATGATTTAAACTTTTTTGCTCACTTTTGCCCATATGTGTAAAGACACATATTTAACATTCCGTCACCTGAATGATTGATGTGAAGTTACGCAACAATATACAACAGATGCATTTTTCCGAATAAAGTTTTCTTTTAATAAAGTTTAAATTTTCTGATTAAAATGTAAGTGGTTCTTGACTGCTTGAAATCTCATAGACACAGGGTATTGTGGGCTTCTATGAGGTTGCTAACATGTTCTTAGTCATGTTACTGGTGTTCTGGATGATTGCTAGGGAAATTTCTAAGTTGTTGCTAAGGTGTGTTCTGGTCCCTTGTGGCTTGATTCCCACTTTCAGTATACACAACAAAAGCTTTTTAAGAATTGATTACTTGCAAGGGTGAATTCAGTTGATCAGAAATGACACTAAAGACATTTGTAGTACAGTTATTTTAAATAATTGCTCTTGTAAACTTGAAGTCCTTAAAAATCATGGTTTCTTTCAAAATATTAGTGGCCTTTCACATATCGCGTCTTTTGCGCACTCAGGTTCGTTATTTCCAATGTAGGCGCGGTATGCATGCTCATAAAGGAAACAACGCGGTTGCGATGCGCATGCGGTGCGACGCCCCCGTTTTTTTTTTATGCACGTCTGCACCGCATTGAGTTAAAAACATCTGAACTTTTCAGAGAACCGCAAGCGCACTGCGGGTCATGTGACAAGAACTAACCAATCAGCTTCATCCTTTCCCGTAACAACGTTGAAAGCTCAGCCAAGATGAAGGAACAGCTGATCATAGCTGTATCTGGATTGCCATTTTGAAATAAATTTAGTAGCAGAGCTACTGAGAGCGATTTTTAGTGCTGCAATCCATTTATCCTTTGCTGAAATTTACGCGTCTTCATGGAGAGAGCGCGTCATTGTTGCTTAGAAACGGCAGACGCCTCAGGAGCGCTTCTGCCCGAGCGCTTTGGAAAAGGAGAAAGCAGCGCGCCTAGTGCTTTCCACACGTTTTTTTAGGCATGATATGTGAACGTCCCCTTAAGCAGGACAACTGTTTTCAAAATTGATAATAATTAATGTTTCTTAAGCACCAACTAGCATATTAGAATGATTTCTGAAGACTGCTGAAAATTCAGCTTTGCCATCAAAGGAATAAATTACATTTTAAAACATATTAAAATAGAAAACAGTTATTTTAAATTGAAATAATATTTTACAGTTTTACAGTTTTTTTTTTTTTTTTGGTCAACATAAGAAACTTAAAAAAAAAAAAATGAATAAAATCTTACCCTATGTTTTGGAAGTTAGCACATTTTTTTTTAGCCAATTTTATTATTTGACAGGTTAAAAAAACAACAACAAAAAATATATATATATTTTTTCAGGAATCATTGTTCGTAGAATTATATTTGCCCCTTATAATTTAATTGTCATTTGCATCAAAATAAATACTCTGTCTAATCTGACTATAGAAGCTTTTGTGTTTCCGAACATTGAGGATGTTTTGGAGTTTGGCATGGATCTGGCATGAAAGTAATGACACTGATTGTTTCGAACCCACCCACCATGTCACAGAAGCTGCCCACAGAGAGCCGGCAACACCTACTGCATCTCAGCCATCTGTTCGCTTGCTGACTTCATGCTCCGTTTCATCCCAATTGGCTTCTTTTCATCCGCTGCCCTATCTTAACCAATAGTCTGGTCAGTAGCTAAACAATCTGCCCCCTCCCACTTGTCACCAAATCTGTCAGGGCCCAGGAAATGTAGAGTGACGCAAGAGGGAGGGTGTAGGGGGGGTTGAGTTAGTGTGAAAATAGGCTTGGATTAAGAAGCGGGTTCACCCCCATTTCTCTTTAAAGAGGTTGTTTGGTTAACCCCAAAACAGCTGCTGTCCCGCTCACCCTACCGCCCCATTTCTCCCGCTTTTCTCTCATTCTCTCTCGGCCTGCATCTTAATCCTTTTTAGAAGTCCTAAGTGCTAGGCAAATCCATTGAGTGCTGCTTATAATGGTTTTTAAGGGAGCGTGTTTAGATGTGGCCCAGCCCCGTGGCTTATGAACCGCGGATGGTGTAATGGATTTTTTCTCCTCTCACTGCAGCACTAAATCCAAAGCATTGTTCCTCATTATCATTTAAATAAGTCTCCCTTTTAACTCTGAATGTGGCAGTGTGAATGAACCGGGGCATTGTAAGGCTAACTCTACAAATTTTTGGGCCTCCCAGAGAGCCTTGCGCCCACTCGCTCTTCTCCATACATTATGCCTCCTCACTTTTCTGTGTGTGTGAGAGAGAGAGGTTCTGGAGAAGTAGTTGGATCCTGCAGTGCCGCCTTTTGGGGTTTTCTCAGGAACACTTCTCTAATTGTCACAGTGGGAGTTTCTACTGAGTGTGAGAGAGAACATGATGAGGGTTAAACCCCTAGCAGGTGTGTGTGTGTGACTGAATTCTGCGCAAGGACAAAATTGGTCTTGCGGAAAAGTCACCCCCTGAGACAGAGGCAGAAATTGCCAATCACACAGAGGAAAGAGGCAAAAAGTGGGGGGAAATGATAGGTGGAAAGCAGAAAAGATTTGGAGATTGGTATTCAGGCTTTGTGGTGCTGGGATGTGGAAGTTGCCATCTAGTCTTACTGGAGATGTCTGTAACAGGCTTCGGTTCTCTCATTGGAGCTAGTGTGGGTTATGTGGATTATGGGTTTACTTGTTTCATAAGGTTTTAGTTGTCTATGGAATGTATTGCTGCAGTTGTGGAGTGGATATTTGTTTTGTTTGTGATATTTCAGCTAAGGTTGATAATCAGGTGTGACCTGGAAATACAATAATGTATCAGTGACCTTCATTGTGGTGATAATGGGATCCTTTAAGTTAAGTGTGTTGCAATCTGTGTGAGATAAGATATAACATCAATAATATGCATTTAGAAAATAGATTGTGATTTTTTTTTTTTTTTATATCATGTTGAATTTAAAATTTATATCCAAAAACTTTATCTGAATACTATAGTTTTTAATGATTAGAACCTTACTATTCTCTTTATGATGCCATTTAGTCACCTGGTTGAAGCAGAACATTTTATCTGTATGTTTTGAGCTTTATTCTGGCCATGATGAACTGCCCGTTTTGAAAGGAAGGCTACTTGACCAACATGTAAAGTGACCAAATATATATATATATTTCACGCATGCAAACTATCGGGCAGGCAAATCTGAAGTCAATGATACCACAATAGTAGGCCAGCCCAGTGTGTAAAAAAAGTGGTAACTCATTCAAATTATGGTGCACCAGTCTCAAAGAAAGATTCCAAAAACATGAAATAAATGTATGCTGTCGGAATTTCCACAGGATTTACTGAACACAATTTAAAACTTTGTGCTTGCGAACGTCTTGTTAAATAAAAAAGAAAAACTTGAATGTCATTCAGAGAATTGATGGACAAACCAAAGATATACAGAGCTCAGACTCAGTGACTGGTTTATTTGTAAGGCAAAAATATTTTTCTTTCCAAGCTAAAGTAAGGCATTAGCCTGCGGTTAGCCTAGCATTCTTGCATGAATGCATAATGGTGGTAGAGCAGCATTAGAAAGTCAGTAACTGTCATAAAGTTCTTCGCAGTGTAATCTGTAAATTTTGTGTTAGCGGCACAGATTATGAACTCTTTACTTACAAATGTAAACTATCTGTATTTTTAGGGACATTAATGCTGTAGACAATTCTGATTTGTTTAGATAGTTGAATCGTTTCCTTGTTTGACATGCTGGTGTCTTAAACTACCTATTTCTAGTTGATGATGACTCGCTCAGGCAGCCCTGAACTGTTTTAAAGGCCCCTATATGAATCTGTATGTGACAAGGAATCTGTCACAGCAAAATAAAATGCTTCCGTTCCCCCTCATTTACCATAAAGTGACAAAGGCTGATGCAACAGCATGGAAAATGGATGCATATGCTGGGTGTCTTGGTTCTGATCTGAACTGGCATTTCCTTTATGATGACAATCTATGAAACAGTATTCAAATATGATGTAACCTGCTATTTAAGAAGCATCTTGACTACTCTGTATTGCTGTTTAAACCAGAATGTTTAGTTGAATGCGAAGTACACAACTGAACGACTTCAAATTTCAAAACTTGTTAGCATAAAATTGTATTAATGACTACGGCTATTATTGTTCAAGGGGTTAAATGGTTTGTTCAAGTATTAAGCTTCATATTAAACCATTTGTACTATATAAAAGGTCTGTGGCGATGAAATCATTTGGCTTTTTAAAGAAAAATGTGCCATTACTAGTTGAAAGAAGTGAGTTCCAAGCAATCTATAAACCAGATACCGACAACACCATAGCAACACCTTAGAATCCAAATAGCAATGCCCTAGTAACCACTCAGAAGACCTTAGTAACTGCATATTTGTCCAGGGCTTTATTGTGATCGAGACCATGTGAGTCATGTGTTCTAGCAGATCCTGAAGAGAGAAAGAGGGAGAGAGAGAGAGTGAGAGAGAGAGAGAGAAAGGAATAAGGAATGTCATTAGGCGTACGATAGGAACGAAGGGTGGGAAAATGTTAATGTGAATATTGATATTAAAGTTCTAGAACTTCATCATGTCTCTGTCATATAGTGTCCCTCAAAGGTCAACGTTGTTCTCTCTCTCTTTGTCTCTCTCTCTCTTTCTCTCCCCCAGAGCTCCACTCACTCTCTGTCAGGACGAGGGTACTCGGTAAGTGACATTTTCACGCTCTGCGGCTTTACGGCCGAATTACAGTATCCTCTCCTCCCATTTATGGCCCCAGCAGCGGACATTTTAATTATGTTAAACAGAGAAATGATGGAATCATGACATTAGGGACATCACTCTTGGGTGAATGACTGATTAAATGGTGAAAGGTGTCCCATTGCATCTTGGGTAAATTAGCCTTTTTTTATATGTACGACCATTATATTTTCAGTCTTCTGGTCATTTAAAATGTCAGTGATGATGTCTTCTTCTGCAGTCTGCTGTGGTTATTGGCTAGAGCTTGTTTGAAAGTCACTGATAGATTTTGATTTGCTTTTCTTTGGTTGAGACTTGAAACAAATAATATGCTTCTGGTTACGCAAGCTTAGTTTTTGTTTCATATTGTTGCCGCAAGGGGCACCATAGCGGGCATTAGCTTTAATATGTTGTCCTGTATAGTTGGTTTTCATTCATATGAACTCATTTTAAGACAGAGCAACAGTATGATAAGAAACTGTATAGGTTAAACTGTCAACTGTTTACACCTAGCTTCATGGCATTTGCAGATAATTTTTTTCCCGTGAGGACTAAAGTTTGCTACTGCTTATTCTTTGAGGTTTTCGAACTCAAGGATGCAAATTGGTGCTAATTGTTCACCCCTCCCCCCATTTAATTCCCATTTAATGTTTTTCAATTCACATTTGTTAATGGTAATATTTAATACTTCTGGTCAAAATTAAATATTTGGTCTTTTTATTGTCATCGTACTAAAGTAAATGTTTATAAAGTGACCCTGTTTGTTATAAAGTGAGCCGCTGCATATATTCACCCTTAATAATTTCATAAATGTGTTTTATACTCAAAAATGTAGAGGTACTTTTATATTTTATATAAATTTTATATAAGAATGTCCTTTGCAGTGGGATCACAATATGGGGTCCTTGGCATCAAAATATTTGAAAACTCCTGGTTCCCTGTCGATACTTCACTCGTACTGCATCTTGTTAAAAATGCTGTGGGAAAACTCCTTTTTCTCCGATGACTGAAGCCTTTTTAGTAACGCAGTGTAACTGCACGGCCATTGGTTCTGCACAGCCCAGCACATCCAGCTCGGGCATGTACGCCAAACTATTCCACGTCCTGTCAAAGGCTGTAGAGGAGATGGGTCTGTGCCTTGGGTGCAGCCAAGACCCCCCCTTCAATGAGCTTCACCATTTTTCCTGGAGATCCACAACGAGGTCACCAAGTCTTGATGTGTCCTCTGTTCGGATCGCCTCTGTCCCTCTTCTTCGTCCGCCCTCATGACTGTCAACAGAAACAGAAAAAAGCTGCAACAAGCTGCCTCCCCTGGATGATTCTGTGGCTGCACATCTCTGTCCGCCCTTGGCCATTGGTTGGAAGGCAAAGGCTTCCCACCTGTCCAAGCCTGGATGAGCCTACTCATCAGTTGGACAGGTGGCTTCAGCACTCCATTCCATGGCGGTCTTCTAGGTCTTCCAGGCCAAACTTCTCCGTTGTATGGATGACTCCGGCCCAGACCCATCGGCACAGCCAGCCTAGTGGTGCTGGAGTGCTACTTATGGCTAAACCTCATGGAGATCAAGGATGCGAATAAGGCCCCCTTACTCTACTCCCTGGCTTCCCCTAGTGGGCCCCGTTGGTTGTTTACGGCAAGTTCAAGTATAAGTTGTTCCTCTAGCATAGCATGGCGGGATTGAACTGGTTCCCCAGGGCTTTTTACAAGACTCAGTATGAATAAATTATCAACAGGGAACAAAACCTCGATTCCCTGAGATACGGAGCGAGTACGGTGTACTTTGCCATGCTATGTAGCTGCATAACTCAGTCGTCGCTTCAGTCGAAGTAACCTGATGATCCTATGGCGATGTGCCGCTTATATAGCCAGATGCCCCTGCACATTCTGACGGGCCATTGGTTAATTTTATATTCACTGCACGAACCAATGGCCATACAGTTACACTGCATTTTTAAAAAGGCTTCAGTCATCGGAGAAAAATGATTTTTTATAGTGTCTTTAACAAGACACAGTACTCGTTCCAGGTTAGTAACGGAGTACTTTTAGAGTGTATTAGAAATATATTATATTTCTTTTGAATAAAATTCGATTTGAGTACATTAATGATTTCTTTAAGTTTTTTTATTATGCTTATGTTATATTATGTTATGTGCACACACACACACACACACACACGTTTTATCACACAACTATGTGAATCGCATTTTTACAAACATAGGATGAAAACATGCTTTCCCACCATTTATTCACAGATTAATACATTACACAGATAAATAACACTTCCTTGAAATGAACTAGTTTTCATCCCATGTTCAATACTCTGTATATGCTCTTCTAATGGATGAAAATAAGCTTTGGAAATGGCAGGGATTCATTGTTTTATTGATTTACTGTTCTCATTCAAAATATAATCATATACTCTATAAATATATTCCCTGTACTACTTTATTTGAGAGTGGAGTATACTCTTGACGCTGATGTGTTGTTTACCCTTGTGAAATATTCAAAAGCAGCAATGCATTTTATATGCTAAATTTCCTCAGGCATGTCAAGCAACATGTCACAGGATTGCGGTTTATGCATGACAGAAAGCTAACTTTTTATCAGATGCTCAAATGTTTGTTTGCATGCGCGCACACACACACACACACACACATATTGACACATGCACACTGACATTACCTGTCACCTAAGAATGTGAGGTAATGGCTGCCACTATGATCTGCTAGGTTATTTATTTAATATGTTTGTCAGTATGAAGAAATGAGTTTAAAGGTTTCAGGACTTATTCTGTCATGCAGTCAGTACTAACATTTTGAGGCTGACCAACTTACATGTATTTATATTAGTTTAATAATTTTTTATCTACTATTGTAAATTTGGTTTCAAAGATGAAACTAATATATTTTCCCATTTCTCAACAGCACAAACATTTAAAAACCACTTCCTTGCACAATATCAACTACAACAAAATCTGCATTTTTTTCATTTAGCATGACGGTATGTTCATGAAGACCTTTCCCAGAGTAAACCTATGATAGTTTAGTTATTTTTGACATGATATATCTCCTCTAGACAGCAAGAGACTCAATCTTAGTCTTGTCATCTTTGTTTAGTTTTTTTCCTCAGTGAAAAGTAGAACATGTTTCCTTATGGCGACATTCCGACAAGGCAATGAAAAGAAAGCCTCTCTGTAAAAGGCCTGTAGCGGCCGTAAGCCTTGACTGTCATATCAGTTTAGGCTGAGAAAACATGACCAAAGAGCCATGAACCTTGTCCTCCTCTTTACACGATGTTGTGAGTGAGATAAAAAAGAGAGAGAAAAAAACAAACATAGGGAAGTGCAGAAAGGAAAGAAAAAGGCAACATATATCAGGGTGTTTCACTTTGACACAAGTTCCATCAAATCTGGTTATGTGTAGTCAGGCCCTTTGGCCCTTCACACTGAGTCTGTGTACTCATGAGATTAACAAAGCACCAAGAGCTCCAGGCACAAGTATATGTGTGTGTGTGTGTGTGTGTGTGAGAGAGTTCTTGTTTATGTGCATGAGTCTGTTATCTTTCAGAATTCAAGGCACAATGTTACAGTCAGGGGCCCCTGGGGCCACTCCGACACTTCACGTTATGTTTGTAGTCATCTGCTAGGAGTGAAAGTGCTAAAGGCTAACTCACAGAGAGAGAAAGATAAGTCAAGAGACTTGTGAGTTCCACACTGGATCTATTGATAATGAATACATGTGACCACATGTTCCAAGGGTCTTTGTTGTAAAGAAGTCATCGCAAAATGTGATCATATTATTGCTTAGCTCATTATACAAAGTTTTGTTTAGGTTTTTTTTTTTTCTTGGGGATACTGAAAAATGAACATTTAGAGCGGAATTAATTTAAATTGCTGCTTTCAAATCATTTGTCAGAATGATGTATTTATGAGTTGAATGCACATATCTTCACAAAACTTCTGATTTTCATTATGCCGGGCTTAAATTCAGTCACAGACTTTTTCTGAACATTGACTGTAGCATGTAGTTTGCATGCATTTTGTGGACAGCTGATAAAGAATTAAGTTAATATTCTTCCCATTTAAAAAGATTTGCGAGCTGATAGTTGTGTGCAACCAAACTACTTCTCTGTAGCAAAATAAAAAATATAAAATACATAAAGCAGTATTTAGATACCTAACTTGTATGTTTTGCTCTTCATTAAGTTGCTTTAAGGCTAAAACACAGTGTAAATAAATATCAATTTATTAACCCCCCCCACCCAAAAAACAAACAAACATGTATTTATATATATTTTAACAAAAAAATGATGTGACAACAATATTCAATTTATTATTTTCTGTAATAATAATTATTAATATAGATATATAAAAAGTCATCTGCATACTATACATATTTTATACTCATGTAAAGCAATATAAACTATATAGCAAATCTCAGCTGCTTGTTCTGTTTTTTTTTATGTGTTGCAAAATGTAACTAGTGTTGCCTAGTATTGATATTTAAGTATGTCTAACTTTATCCACATAAATAGTATATCCACATATGGTGATGTACAGTATTTACTATATAGTGTATATAGATTGCATTCATTGTTGCCAGATGTTAACTATATATTATATTCAAGCTATGATCAATTAAATGCAGCATAAAGATATTAAGTTGAATTAAAATCATGATTTTCTTTAAAACTTTAATGAACGATGTGTATTGTGAAATACTATTATTAAATAATAATTTATTGAACATTGATTTTATTTGATCACGCTACCAAATGGGCCTGAGAACATCTCTTACCTTTGGTAAAAACACTAATGCATTTCTTTAATTTGCTGCATCTCTAGCAGGGTAAGCTTGTTTTGAACAGGTGCTCTTTTGACAATCTGACCCTTCATTCCATCTGAAAATTGATGTGCGCCGCTGTTCAAACAAAATTAGAGCCAGTGTCTTGTGTCTTGCAGGAAACAACTGCAAATGTTGTCGGTACTTAACCATGACACAAAAAAATTAGGGCTGTCAAAAATAGCGCAATAACGACGTTAATTAGTTGTTTGTTGTTAATTACGTCAATTTTTTTAACGCATTTCACACATGCGCAGTGTGACAAATTATTCAGGTCAGGAAAGTCTCGTCAATCTCTGAATTCTCAAGATAGTAACAAACAGCGGCGAAGAGAACGAAGAAGCTTAAGGTTTTACCCCAGTTACTCTCAAATACATTCATGCCAAGCTCGATAAACAGAGACGACTTTGGTAGTTGATACGCTGGAGCTTCTTCCTGTTATAGCGTCCTGTGTTTCACACTGCGTATGCGCAGAACACCTACATGCAATGCAGCGAATATTACAGCTGTTTGGAAATGCATATGCATTTTTACTTGGTTTTACTGGCACTTGAAGCCTTCAGAACGTGAAAATATCGATCCTAAAGTATTGTGGCAGAGCAAATGAACACCTCCCAAAAACAAGAGTGCCCAGAGTGCTGCTTATGTGATGGTGGCGCATGTTTGTGTTTCTGAGTTCATTCTTTTGAGTTTCTCTATGCATAATTTCATAGATATGTGGCTATATTTAACCACTGGTTCACCTAAAACTCTTACACTATCTGTAGTTAAATGGCATGGTTTGATATAGTGCTCAGGTAAATTTGATCTAAGTAAATGTTAAACTTTTGAAATTCAGAAAAAAAGATGAATCAATACATGAAAATTATGTATCTGTGTCCTGTTATTTATCTTTTGATATGCATTTCAGAAAAAAAAAAATGGTTAGGATTCAGGTGTAATTGTAAATAGTGATTAATCCTGATTAATCCACTGAAAATTCTGATTAATTTTAATCATTTGACAGCCCTAAAAAAATACATGATTTTTGTTCATCAAGGATGCTTTCAAAGAACTCCTGACACAGATATGAACCAAAATGACAAATAAAGATGGTCTCTATCTTCTTGTCATGGATCAAACGCCTCCGTTCTGCAACATACACCCACTGGTGTTCAGATCACAGCACCTGCGGCTATAACACCACCTACATGGAGAACATGGGGAGCAGTGGTAACCTCGGGCAAACTAACCTCTGTTACGTGCCATTTATTGGTGAGAAAGTGGTTTCTGATGTGGGATAGATGAATGACGATTTTTTGTCAAAAACGGGTTACATGTTCTATATATATTAAATCTATATTATACAATAAAATATTGTATTATAATACTAATATATATTTTTCATAATAGTATATTATATAAAATTTTATTGTATTTTTTTGCTACCATAACTATGTTATAATTGTTATTTTGTATTTATTTATTTTTTTTATTATTATTTAGCATTTTTTTCCCCTATGAAGTTACGGTAGCTAAACACAAAAACTTATACTATTATTACTACTACTACAATAATAATAATAATAATAATAATAATAATAATAATAATAACAACAACAATAATGTTTAGTATACTATGTATGTATATATATATATATATATATGTATATGTGTGTAATAGTGTGTGTGTGTGTGTGTGTGTGTGTGCTTTTCTTTGTTGTTTTGCTACATTTTCTTACAGTAAAAAAAAATAAAACAACAAAAGTTTATATTTGCATCTGGCATTTAAAGTGTTATTTAAAGGTTTAAAGGTTTTTTGGGTTGTGAGCAACTGCTTTAAAGATATTTTCTCAATGTCAGCCCTCTGGTGCATTTTAACAAGAAGTGCTGGGGTTATAGTTTGATGCTCTGACAATATCCTATTTGTGTGTGTGTGTGTTTGTCTGTCTGAGGGGTTTGTTTCTGGGTAAAAACCATATTTGTTTATCGCTGTGTGCGACCCGCTGAACAGCCCGGGCCTGTTTCTCCCCTCTCACCGGGGAAACCTGGATGTTGCTGCTGGCAACAGATAAAAAGTGCTGTTAACCTCAGCAGGGTCCCAACACATCAGTCACACAGGGAGATAAAGGTGGAAGCTTCGAGGCCTCACACACAATGGAGCCGAGATGAAACACACACTTACATAGTACAGTAGCTAAACATAAAGGTGGTTCTGAGACGTAGCGACTCAATGGAAAAAATATTTTTCACAGACCGCACAACATAGTGTTAAAGCAGCTGTAAAGCTTTTCTCTTTGAATAGTGATGAATGGTAGCTTCATTTTCACCTTGAACTGCTTTTGTTTTCCACTGGAGATGGACCCTCTTTTCTTTCTCGCACACACTGCGGTCGGCTTGAAGTGAGGGAATGGAAAGGAAATGTGAGAGTAGTTCAGATGTTGGGAATTAACTGCTAATTGCTTTTCCTGTTTAAGCTTTTTGCTCTTAATGCTGTTTAGTCTTTAATTATTCATGGCTGTGTGGTCCGGCACGCTTTGTGAATTAAGTTATAAAAATGAAAATATGCCTGAAATGATTGTCCCAAGGCCTGAATTATTATGCAGCTCGCAGATGTAAGTTAATACATATTCAAAAGCTTGTTTCTTCAGCCCGTTTCAAAACAACTTAGACTTTCCATTATGACATTATGAATTCAGCTATTATGTGGAGGAATGTTTGAAAATGTCTTTTTAGTTGTTTTATTTTTAATTAAAACCCACTCTGTGTTCAAGCCTCGGCAGACTTCATAAGAAATATGACCCTTTTCACCTTTCTTTTATAGTATACATATTGTCTGTTGTGTTTCAAATCTGTTTTTTTTTTTCAAGGCAAGCATGAGTATTATTATCATAGCGTTTATGAAAGTGATTTTATCAAACTCCTACATTTACAGTATATTTTGGCAGCTGATTTTCTTTCAAGGTTTACATTTATCTGTCTGTATTTTCCTTGGGGAATCGAACCTATGAACTTGGTGTTGCTTGCACAATGCTCTACCAGTTCAGATTTTCTGGCAAATGATAAAACTGGTGAACAAGCCTATTATTCTTACATTAGAGGAGGAGTCTGAACCATATAAAGGTCAAAATGTGTTTTCAACCCTCTCCTGGCCCAGTCACTCCAACCCAGGGACCCTCATATTAAAAGAGCTAGAGTTATCTCTAATACTTAATTACAGATCATGAGGTATATTGGTGGTTAAAAATGTCTTAAAATTGTTTTTTTAATACTTTTTCCTGTATACACTCCCACTCAAAAGTTTGGGGTTGGTAAGACATTTAAAGACATTACAATCTTTCTCTGTTTCGTAGTGTTCATACTGTATGTCTTTAAAATGGCCTGTCATTTATGTTTTCAGTTATCTTTTCTTAACTCCTCCTTCTAATTGGCCACTTTCACAATATTCATTAAACCAAAGCAATGTACTGTTTTTTTATTGCCTGCAAATTGTTCACCAGTACGCGCAGCCTTCTCACATTCCAGCAATAGCGACGGCTCGTGCCGTTGTAGCTCTGCGCACATAGTGACGAATGCAAATTCCTGTGCTATGTTATATGTGCTATTGCTCAATCAGGCTTTAATTACATGTTGCCTCTGCCTCAAAAAGCATTTAACAGAGACTTGAATGCCTTAATGAGGAGCGTAATGAACACTCATGATGTTTGGTTGTTCGCCTGCATAGCACCGGTATTTTTATAGACTGTTATAAAATACCATTTGCATCAGCAAATTACAATGGCTCGATATCATTATCCAAAGACGACCCGATCATAAATTAAACCTCCAATTACAAACATCTATCTGTTGGGAGAGAAAATGAGCGGTGTGGTTTTTATTCATTCTGAGAGCGAGATGAGGGATGCCAAGCACCTTAGTAGATTATTCTCGGTGGAGGCATTTATTCACTTTATTGTTTGGCTGCTAGCTCGGTCTCCTGACGGAAATGGGAAGCTACATTAAAAGCTCATTAAGGTCTGTGCAGTGCAGTGAGACCGAGGGATTCTCCACTTGTCCACTCTGCTCCAGTGACGGACTTCCTTTTTTTTCAGATTCCCAGAGATGGTTTGGGTAGATAACGGAAAGTCCCATCTAGATAGTGTTCTCTTGTATAGTGAAGGATAGGATACAGTGTGTTCATTCATTCATTCATTCCATAATAACAATATATTTTTATGTATGTATACATTTTAGTGGGGGTATTATATGTCCTGCAATTGATCTAATGGTTCTGTTTGTTTGTTTGTTTAGTTTATTCATTCATTCATTTATTAAGTGGAGGATCATATGTTCTTTAATCTAGCTAATGGTTCAGTTTGTTATTTCTTAAAAAATGTTCAATAACAATATTTATTTATTTGTAGTAGTAGTATTCATAATGTTTTTTTAATAAATAATTGTTTATTTTCATCATTAGTATTATATAATTTTTATGATCTCTATTTTATGATCTTTATTATTATTAAAATTATTATTCTTATTTTATTTGAAAAGTAATTAATTCATATTTTCTTTAATGATTCAACTGTGACAAAACACGGTTTGCATTTATTGTGAGGCTGGTCTACTTTTGAGAAATAGTACCTCTGTGACACTCTGTTATTGACAATTTCTTAGTCCAGTTGATTGCAGATGTCCTGGAATTTGGTTTAGTTGTATAATTTTGACTTTTTCCTAGAGGAAAACGGGTGTGGCCCAGCTTACCCTGCTCTCCTCTAGAGTTTGTGTTGCTTCTTTGTTAAAGCACGTAGCTGTACAGCTTCAGACTGCTCTCTTGATATGAAATTGGGTGGAGAGTTGAATTGGAAGAGAAGTAGAACGGCCTCTCAGCAGTCCTTTTCATTTTCACACCTTTCTCAACACCCATCCTCCTTTTCTCTCTTTCCCCCTCGCTCTCTCCTCCTCTCCCTCCCCATCCCCCTCTTGTGCAGTCCCTCTGCGGAGCTCCCCTGCACCGCGGTGTGATTACACAGGAAAGGGAACTCTATAAATCATGTGGATTTATAGTAGGGCTGCAACTAACGATTATTTTGATAATCGATTAATCTGTCTATTATTTTTACGATTAATCGATTAATCGGTTTATGTACTTATATTTTAGTTTTTTCCATTTTTCCCCCAAGGAAATTATTAATAAAGGGTCTTTATCATTCAGCATAGATTTTTAAGAGATTTTAACCATTTTGCATTGTCATATCCTCATCAAAAATATACCTGGAGTTGTTTTATTATGTTAGTAATCCTTTGTCGAACTCTTCTGCAATCAAAACACTGACCCATACTCTAGCAAAATTCACAAGGAGATTTCAAATATTGTTTTCACCATGGCAGTCCTTCGAGCTCCTAAAGTAGTTTAACATCCCAAACAAAGCTTAAGGAATCTTTGAGAACATATTTTCAAGAAGTATAAGGATAAAACAGAATAAAATTGCAGTGCATTGTATTTTATTATTTACTGGGAAAAAGCTTTATAGCTTATGCTGTGAAATTGTAAACAATCCTTCGAAAAAAAAAGTGCCAATGGCATGAAACCTGAATGGAACTCACAATTTAAAGTAAAATCCATCAGAAGGTTGTCCAGAAAAAAAAATTGGGACACACACAAAAAACCTGCTGTGTGAAAAAGAGCAGTGAATACTTAGAAAAGAAGTGCATTTTAAATATACTCAAACATTTACCTCTCTTATTCAGTCATAATTAGGCTGCAAGTCTGAATTATGAACTGGTAAACGACAAACTGATCACATAACATGTTTGTAAAGCTTAAAATGTTAACTGTTAAAAAGCAATGTTATCAGCTTTTACGACTAAACATTTGCAAACAACCTTGTACTGGAGAATCTGCACAAATAAAATTCTCAGGGGCCGTTCACATATCGCACCTAAAAACGCGTGGAAAACGCTATTCGCGCCGCTTTCTCCTTCTTTCCAAAGCGCTCGGGCAGAAGCGCCCCTGAGGTGTCTGCCTTTGCTAAGCAACCATGACGTGCTCTCTCCATGACGTGCCCTCTCCATGAAGACCCGGAAATTTCAACAAAGGATAAATGGATGCGGTGTGGACGCGCCTGGAAAAACGGGCGCATCGCACCGCGTGCGTGTCGCGACCGCGTCGCTTCCATTATGAGAATGCATACTGCGCGCCTACATAGGAAATAACGAACTTGAGCACGCAAAAGACACGATATGTGAACGGCCCCAGTTCAGTAGTGCAGAGTTTACAGGTTACTCTTCATTTTGAAGGCTCAAAGTAGAGTAAAGTACTCCCACTTCCCGCTGAAGGCTGCAGAGACGCTGTTCGGGAAGCACGTGACATAAAACGAGGCCAGCTATTGGCTATTCGCTACTTCACCTGCTGTACTGGCTGAGTAAAACCTCCGGTGGCTCATTACTGCCACACTTTGGTCACCGCAGATTTGAAATATGCACGAAATGAGCCGCTTATGGCAAATAAAATTTATTTAGCGACGAATCGATTACTAAATTAGTTGACAACTATTTTAATAATCGATTTTAATCGATTAAATCGATTCGTTGTTTCAGCTCTAATTTATAGCACTGTAGTTAATAACGCAGCTGTGGGCGTATTACGCGGCTCTCTCAGGTGTCTTAAACGCCCGATGCCCGGAACACATCAGCTTTCTGACCACCCCACAGGGAATCACAGCACATTAAAACTGGCTCATTATCAAAGCAGAATCGCCATTTAACATAGAACTCCCTTATCATTTTAACATTGACTCAACCTCATCCATTAGTTGGATATGGGCTGATAAAGGCCGTTTTTAATATTAACCCTTTGGCTTGTTTGTTCAGGATTAAATTATCCAAAATACATCAGTATGTCTGTTTTTTGTATGTTTAAATTCATACTGTTGTGTTCTTAGTGCTTATATGTGTTCCTGTAGCTCAATTGGTAGAGCAGTGCAATATCAAGCGCAAGGTTGGGGGTTTGATTCCCCAGGAACACATGATAGGTAAAAATTGATAGCCTGAATGCACTGTAAGTCGCTTTGGATAAAAGCGTCTGCTAAATGCATTTTTTTTTTTTTTTTTTTATATTATATGTGATTTCTAAGATACAGCAGTAATTTATACTTACATTATTTGCATATGGATAGATATATTGTTCTAATCATTTATATTTGCTTTATATTTAGTTATGTATTTCATTATTTCAGTAAACGCCCAAGTGGAAACACAAGATAACTTTATTTTTTAATCATAAATAATGTATTTATTTATTCCAAAATGTATGTGAAAATTATAGTATAGTAATATTTTATTTTATTTCATTTCTTAGCCATAACGGGAGGTCTTCAGATATTGTCCTGGACAATTACATTATGCATTTAGCAAAAGAGAAATAAACCAATTTGTCAAAAAGTTCAAGAACCACTTTCTTAGACATCATCATTTCTAAGGGTGGCCTCTTTTTTAATTGGGCCAGTATATAAAGACCTTATAACAATGAGAACATCTTAATTATCTCGTATCAACTTTCTGGCAACCACCTCATAACGTTGAGTTTTGGATAGGTGAGCACCTCTGAATTTGTCTTTATAAAATGTATAAATCTGTTGTTTTTTAGCATATGATACATTTGTATGCAATAAACAGCACTAATTTTATTATATTTTCCTTTACGACATCTCTGTGTTTTTCTTATGATATCAGGCTGTGTTTGGCACACTGGTTCTCGACACAATCTCAGAGGAAATACCTGTGCTGCTTTCTGGGTTTGTGTTTAAGCTTGAGACCCATTGCCAGATCTCAGCGTGAGGGGCGGAACAAAAGCTTTCTCTGAACAAAAATGCTTCAGGCATTGAACAGGCCTCGTCTACTGTGAGACAAAAGACCCGCAGGCCTTACAGAACCCTGAGAGCCTCCCTGCCACCCAAACAAAGGCAGAAATTAAGCAGCGCTCGGAGCGATACGGCTCTTACACACAAGCTAAAATGTTTCTTTTATAGCTCTAGTGGGTTTCAACATGGCGTCTCTCCTAAAGGAGAGAAGAGAGCTCTGCCTCTTGCCTTTTGTCAGGGCTACTGGGAAGGAAGTTGAATTTCATCATCCTTTTTTTTTCTTCTCCCTTTCCTCGCTACCTGAGATTTTTACACCTTCTGTAACACTTTGTGTTAGTTTTATTAAGAACTCTGAAGGTTTATATATTCTTGTTGATAACCTCTCAACTTTAGTTTATAGTCTTTTTTTATAGGATTATTGTCTTGAGTCTTATATATACATTCAGTCAGTTTAATAGTCTAAATAATGTGCATTTTGTACTTCGTAAGTAACCTTACTTTTTTTCCTAACCCGATGCTAAATTTAACTAATAAAATGTAGCTAAAAATATAATCATACATATTTAGCATAACAAAATAAATAGACATATCAGCTTTTAAAATGGAGAAAATGTTTTTCCTTTTTTAAAAAAAAAAATACAGTATTTTGATTTGGCCATCAAAAACACTGTGTTATGATATTTTATATGTTGTCTGGTTTTGACATAGCTTTGATTACTTTACTATTCCGAAGTGTGGAAAATATTTATACTTCCATTCAAGTGTCATTTTTTTTAATGCATTAAATTATCAAAAGTTAAAAATAAAAACATTTATAATGTTGCAAAATATTTATTTTTCAAATGATTGCTGTTTTGACCTCTCTATTCAACAAAGAACTTTCGAATGCTAGTGTATAATAAACGAGTTGTTCTAAAACGTTTGAAAGTAGACAGTGCTTTCTGTTATGTTCTTATGTGTTTTGAATGTCAGTTGCATCCTCTTCACAACATTAGTTTCAGTATGTGTCATGCTTGATGTGTAAGATCACACTCTCCCTGCTCAGGCGTTAAAGGTTGTCGCTAGTAAATTTATGCACTGGCCACTTAAATGAGCTTGAGTGTGATTTGGAAAAAGACAGAAAGAGAACTCGAGAGAGAAGGCAGTGAAAGAAAAGATTAAATACGAGCAGAAGTTTTTGTGGTTTAACACTAGCACTATTCACTCTCACCTCACCTCCTCTGCGGCTTTGCTTCAGGCTAACAGTTGCACCCCAGCGGGTACAACCCAGATTTCCTGTAGCAAACATGCATGTTTATCAGCTCTTTAGGTGTCTCCACACAAACTTGTATAACACCACCTTGTACTAACCCTTAGTTTCAAGCTTCACTGTCATCTCCACCCCTTTCCCAGACTGGTCTCGGCTACGTGCCTTTTTCCATGGCCACTAGATCTCTTAGATTGTGGAGGCGTTTGAGTGTTTACGGAAAAGGAGGTTATCATGTACTCATTGCAGAAATTGAATAGTTGCACTGGCCTGTCACCGAAGCAGACCAGTTACAGTCACTTGTTATTGTATTGTCATCTGTTTTGAACTACAGTATGCTGATAACTCAATAGGTAGAGTAGTGCTATTTCATGTAAGGGATGTAAACGTATTACATTAGCTTGGGTGAATGTGTAGACAAAGTATTATCATAATATTATAATTATGCAGTAGTTGGTGGACCCTGATGATCATGTTAAATATGTTTAGGATCTCAAATGTTTGTCCTTCTATTATTTTGCGCGCGTGTGTGTAGGTATTTATTTTTTATTTATCGTGAATTCTAAGTATTTCATTGCAACTTTGTCTCTTGTGATTGTGATTTCTTGTAAATTCGGACAATTACTATAATTTTTTTTTTTTTTTGTTACTCTTCTAAAAGGTCCCATCCCACTTATGGAATTATGCATTTAAAAAAATAAAATCACATAAAATATAATTCCAGTGGAAAACACTGTTGCCACTTCGGCTTCATACCGACTTTAAAAGCTTTGGAATTTATTATTATTATTATTATTCTATTCTATTTTGGCATTTGCATTGCATTTGTTTAACAGAATGGAGATACCAGTCTGTCCATATGGTTTTTTGCAGCTCAGTTACCAGACTAACTCCCCCCTGCTATGTTATTAATACAATCTGAGGTTCACTCTGTGCGGAAGTGCCCGATCATGATGAAGCCTGCGATGCAGCAGGACTCCTATAGCTAAAGCTGCTCCTCTCAGAGGGAGGCCCTCTATATAGAGGTTAAACCTGGCCTAAGCACCCTTTTATCTAGCTTATCAAAATGCATTACAGTTTCACGATTCTAGAGAGATCACCTCATCAAACAGTGCCGCAAATGCAAAGTGACCAATTTGAAAATCGATAGTCCGTACATAACTGGAGTTATGGGTCTCCAATTACTACTGGCCCAGTGTCACAGAATACCCCAGGTGGGCCAGTCAGGTGTTTCGCCATGCTCTCGGAGTCGATAGCAGAGCATCCTGGCTTAGCTTGCATTCATTACACCAGCCAGATGGGCTGAGAATTAGATTCCAACTCCCCCTACAGAGAGAGACAGGTAGGAGGATATTGGCGAGGTTGGGGAGGGAGAGGAAAAATAATGGTTTTTGTTTTCATTTACATTGCAAGTTATTACATTTTAATGTAACACCTCAGGGACCTGGGAGCATTAAATGGCTGTTGATGAGTAATGGAGTCTAACTGCCAGTGAATGCGGAGGGAGAAATGAAATTAGCGAGCACAGCAATTTGGCACAGTGATTATGGGCTCCGCCGAGGCACTTCCTGGTGATTTAAGAATGCTAACATTTAAACACGTCAGATCTCATTATTCTTCAAGGTTAAACCAAGCTCGTTTCTAGGGAGCGGCAAGATGTGATTTTTTTTTTCTTTCTTTTTTTCTGCATTTTTGCACCTTTTCTTCAATGAACGAAATTGCAAAAAAATGTTTTTAGTGTTTTTTCAAATTTCGAGATTTGATCAGACAGATACCCCTGCCTCAAACGTGAACAGCTGGTACAGATGAAAGAGCAAAAGATCTCTCTTTTGCTGCATTTTGCACATTTTCTGCATTTGTTTAAACCTGAAGTGTATCATTGCTGTGCCGCTAGCAACAATAAACATAATTGTGAAAAAAAATGATTGTTTTAAAGTGCCCCTATTATGCCATTTTGAATATTGCCTTTCATGCAGTGTATAATGTAGCTGACTGTGGATGTAAAGTTGTGAGGCAAACAGTGCATGATAAATAAAGTTATTGAAAAAACCTAAACGAGTCATCAGGAATTCAAATACCACTTCCATGATTTCTACACGTCATGGTGGAACACATTTGCATAATGCCTTCTTATGTTTTAGCCGGCTGTGAACAACTTGACCCTGCCCTCAAGCACTGTAGCATTTCTTTATGGTTAACATTATCAGTAAGATGCTGTGTCCTATTATTTTTGCAGAAAATATTCTCTCTTTTGCTACATTTAATTTTTTTCATATTTTATTCATATATATCTGCCCAAACGCAAACTATTGGCTGCTATTGATGAATGCACACTATTTTTAAATAATGTTTTGTTTAGTTTGTTAGTTTAATGTTTTTGCATGGGAATGATAGTCCTTAACATATTCAATAAAGATTTGTTTTGGAGTTGTATGGTTTCTGTAATCTGCCCGAGATCTTGGAACTCAGACTGCAAGTACAGCAGAGTGTTTTTGTTTCTTATTTACTTTCTTCAGTGCAGCTGCTAGCGCAGCATCTTTTGTCCTCTGTATATTCTCTCCTATACACATCTGCCTTTATCTGATTGCGCACCACAACAATGCTTTACTCTTGCTCAAGCCAAACAGAAAGTGAAAGGCCATAACAAAACAGAAGCGTTTTTTTTTTCCATTATAGTGCGTCAAATCCTTTTAAAGGTGTTTACCCACTAGGCATTTTGTCACCCTGTTACCGAGGGGGCTCAGCTGGAAGAGCGAGTCGTCGTGGGGATAATAAAGGAGTTTAGAGCAGCTAGAATGCAAATGCACTTACTGTAACTCACTGTGATCAATTCCCAGTGCCGCTCCGCCAACCAGACAGATGGTCTCTGCTTTTATCTCCATTTATTCAAGGCTGCAGAAATCAAAACATAGCATTTGTTTCCAGAGCAGAGACAATGTTTCTATTGTTTTCTCTAGGGAGAGTGAGGTCGAGAATTATACTTAAGGGAATGAGACATGTTTTTTTTTTCTCTCTCTCTCAAAATGTTTTGCTCCTTGAACTGTAAATAAAATTGCCGTTAGTCAAATGTTGGCATTGTAGCATGATGAATCCTTGTAACTGCCGTTAAGTGTGCACTTGTTAAAGATGAGGTGTGTAGTGTCTTTTTGGTGTTAAAAACTTTAATATGCAAAATAATTGTTCTTTTCTGCCTCCCTTAAGAAGGTCTTGAATACCTGAAGAATGCTGTTAACATTCCCATTCGTCTTTACAGCAATTGCTAAACTAGCACAGGTCCACTGATCTTCAAAATGGCATAATTCCTCGTTAAATAGTAGGCGAAAAACAGTATGCCAGAAGAGTGGTATATCCAAATTCACAGTACAAGGGAGAAGGCAAAAAAATAAATAAATAATGATCAGAGAATATCCGATTCTGGACTGATTGATTTAATACTTTCAGTTACTACTTTCACTTCTGATGGACACTTTTTTTTAATGGTTGAAAAGTAATGAATTATCAAAAAAATAAAAAAAATCCTGGATCCAGATTCCAGATTCTGGACACACACACAAAAACCCCCCCGAAAAAACTAAAGTTGGTTAACTAATTGTCAAAGCAAGTATGTTTGGTTGAACTATCTGTCCGACAAATAGCAGAAAGATGGAGTGTTCCTGAAACCTGTTTGAAAACAGTCATTATTTTTGTAATTCCATTTGGAATAAAAAAGCATAAACAGTATAAAAAATAATTTCTTACAATATAGTAAAGCATGCATCATAGCTCTCAAAATATTTCAAGTATGTTTTACAATTAACTTTTTAGTCTTCCATTGTATTAGGAGACATCGCAAACTGTGCTTGCTCCAAAACATGCCATTTTGATTGTAGACTGTCACACCGTTAATGTGCAGTGTTTCCTTCAGTATGGCAGATGTGTTGATAAAAACACATTGAACTGTTGTGAAGATTGCTATGCAAGCATAACTATTGACACCCAACCATATGTTGGCATTGAAATGTGAAATGTGTTGTTGTTTTGGTTTCAAAGTGCTTTTCAAAAGGCAGTACGGCAGACTTGTGGTAAAAGACATGTTCAGCTGCCTTGAAAATTGCCATGCTAGCAAAACCATTGACACCTAGCCACATATGTTGATACTGAACTCTGAAAACCCCACAAACAAACTTTAGCACTTTTCAAACTGCATGTGCCTTAAAAACTTGAAGATGGGCACATCCCATTACTAACCACCAGTCAAAGGGATATTTCACCCTAAAATGAACATTCTTACGTCATTATTTACTTACTTTCACACTTTCATTTATTAAATTCAAAACGCTGGTCTGAAGAATTTGTTCAAAAATCATCAAGTTCAACTCATTGAATCTGACCCATGACTCATGAATCACTTGCATCAGTTTGATTGAATAACAACTTTATCTTTCTGTAAGTTTCTTAGCTCTCATATGGTTTCAGAAGACTTGCAACACTGGGAGTCATGTACAGTTTTTTGGTTTGATGAAATTCGGCATGAAATAGATATTTACCCTGTTTATTTTCTAAATGCATGATATTGATTTTATTTTAAACAGGGTTATTTTGGTTAACTAAATCATTCAGTTTAATTTTGTGCACTGAAATATCTTAAACTAAAATTGAAGTAATAATTAAGAAAAACCATAGTCGTAGTAAAAAAAAAAGACAATCTTTCAAATGAAAACTGAAAATATAAAAACTATGAATAGTGTCTCAGTGATACTAAAATAACACCGATTGTGAGTGTTCATCCAAAATGTCTTAACTCTATCTTGTGGTGAAATTACAGATTTTTCCAATTATTTTCTCCACATAAACCCTGCCCCTTTCTTAAAATCACCTTTGAGTTTCGGTTCATTCCTACTTTTTTCACTATGATGTTCTGTTTCTCTCACATTTATAAAAATAATGTCAGAATTTAGAAATAATCTTCTGCTACTTCTTTCATCATGAAGTGTTTTTGCATTCTTTTTTAAGCTGGAGAGCTCAGTTCATAAAAGCATAGCGCTCCTTCTGATTCATTGACCCAAACGTTTTTTGTTTTTTTTTCTCATCACAAAACTCAGAAAAATACAGGTTTGGATTGATATGAGATTGCATACAAAATAATTGTCATATTTTGGGGTGAACTATTACTTTAAAAATAGAAATGTGGTGTTCAACTGATTATTTTGAGTCACTTGTAAGATGCCAGTTGTGGTTGCACTTGTTGTTCCTCATTAGATATCTTTTTATTATTTTTCATCCTTTGAAAGGCCCTGATATTCTCACACCACTGAGCATGATCAAATTAAATTTGAATTGCTAGCTCACCCAAAATAAATGCTCTGTGTCCCTAAACTCTTTCCCCACCAGAGTAAAAAAAAAAAAAAATGCCAGCCACTGCCAGCGATTTTGATGATTTTCACTCAAATTTGATGGCCTCCAGTATATTTAGCTGTACGAATATTTGAATATGCAATAACCCAAAGTAAAGATTCGATCCTCTTCTTTTAAACTCTTTTTCTAGCCTAAAGCATTCTATTTATCATTTATCAACACTTGAATATACAGTATGTAGGTTTCATAAAATGGATCATTTTGAGCAAAAAGGTGAGAAAATCGAATTTTTATCATTAACTACATCTGGATAATATTCAGAATGATTATCTAAGCAGTGTGCATATTATGCAGTTTTCATTTATATACTGTCTATTGCTGATGATCACGTTATTTTTCATATGCATCTGTTTACATAAGAGATAGTTTTTCCGTTCTGTTCACCTGTGTTTTTTGTTTGAGAGGTTTTGTACTCGTTCAGAAGATGTGTAACAGCGCTCCCTAGTGTATAACAGTGAAAACATGAAAAGCCATAAAAACTCGTCTTTGACAGGGAAGCAATGTCTTCTAAAAGATGAGTTAACTCGTCAATGGCGGCGAAAAAGTTAAAGATCTCACATCTGTTCTTGAGTTAGTTGTGGTAAAGTCGATCCCTCTCCTCCTGCTAACGTGCATTATCGAGGCCAGGGGTACTGCCGCATGGCTCGTCATTCTAAAGTGCCTATGACAGTACTGATGGAACTGTTCGGGCCCTGTGCAACCAGTCAGGCTAAAGCATCTGGAAGGAGGCTATAGGCATGACAGAGACAGACTGAGAACAACAGCACGAAAAAATCTGTAGTACCAGAGGCGATGTCTCACTCACAACATGTCCAAGTACATTCTTGAATCCTCATAAAAAAGAAAAGAAATCTATAAATCTAAAGAAATAATTTGCATTTGGTACATTGGAAATTTAGTTCATCCAAAAATGAAAATTCTGTCATAATTTTCTGACCTTGTTCCAAACCTGTTTGAATTCCTTTTTTATTTCTATGGAATTCAAAACATTGAAAATTGTCTGTTTTTTGACTACTTGGTGCATACAGTGTTGTTTTCTATTAAATAAATACCGGTAGTCATACAGGTTTGGAATAACAATCTGATGACTGAATTATTTTTGGGTGCACTGTGCCTTTAACATCTATTTGTTTTCTGGTTTTGCATGCTTGCTTCACCTTTAGAAAGTGTGTGAATGGTTGCTTACTAATTCCACAGATTTTTATTTTATTTTTAATGAAAGAACTGATATTCTTTTTTATGAACATAATTTTCCTTTTCACTATATAATGCATCAATCACAGAGTAAATGCATGTGAGGAGACAAAAAAAAAAAAAAACGTTTAGAGAAGAACAAAACAGAAACGAAAAAAAAAAAAAACAGTTTCCACTGTGGGTTTGCAGTATTGACAGCTGTGTGTAGTTTCTCGCCTCGTCTGAAACCAACCACCCCCCTCAGAGTGAAAAACGTCCCACCACAAGATGAGCCGATAGGCACATACTCTTGTTCCCACACGCTGATAGCAGTTTGGCCTGATACTATCACACATGAAAGAGAGAGAGAGAGAGAGAGAAAGAGAAAGAGAGATACAGGAGGAGTGAAAAGGCAAAACACCCCTCCTCCTCACTCTGAAGTTTAGAAGATACTCCGAGACCGCTGTGCTCTTTAGGAAGTTTGGTGCCTGAGCTTTAGTTTCCATTCTGATCGGATCTGATGCCCTGCATGCAAATGGCTGTATTTATGCTATCTGTACATTTGCTAGCTAAAAATTGCTTGCCTTTTTAAAATGGCATAGAAAAAGATCTTTGTTTTTTGATAATAACTTTCCCAATGTAATGTTTTAGTGTGTATATGTTGATAAACATTAATGTTTATGAATATGCATTTATATTTAAAATGCTGAAATATTATTCCATTAACTCTTTTTTTTTCATATATGTAAAATGTTGTTTTATAAATAACTGAATGAGTTCATGGTAAAATATTATATTAGGGATATTATGGATTAATAATATATACGTAATATTGTATTGATCAAATTTATTGGCAGTAGTTTTCCTGGAATGTGTGTTGTGCACTCAGAACCGTGCATTTCATTACAAACCATTCGCCATACAAAACCAAACTTTCATGTAGACGACGTTACAATTACAAAGATGTCGCACCACACCTGCTGCATGGGAGACAGGATAAGCTATTTCCCCTTCAACACACACCCACACACACACACATCTATGGCTCTGGGAGATGAGTCTATCACCACGTAGGCACTAACATATCCTGAAATAGCCCAATAGTATAGTCCCCGTGGGAGGAGATGTGGTACATTGCACAGATAGTATCAAGCTGTCCTGAAACTGATACATGCCTTTTAGCGGCACAAGTCTCCTCCAACCTGTTTTGTTTGTGTGTTTGTTTATTTGTTTGTCTGCTTATCCTGACTGTCATTGCAGATAACATTCAGGGACAACCTTGTAGCCATGGTTTATTTTTATTTGGTTATCTTGCACACAAACTGTTACTTGGTATTGGAATTGAATTAGTAAAACTATGTGGTTGTTGTTTTTGGCAGTTGCAAGTTGTACAGTATGTTGTATAACACTGCGTGACAAGCTAAACATTAGCTTGTCACAGCTCCAAAAAATCATGGTTGTACCATGGTATTGCATTCATAACTCCTTGCTAATACCAAGAAACGGTTAACTAAATAATAAAATATGATCTAACATAGCGATTCTGTTCAATGGTGCATATGACAGTTCCATGGTATTACCATGTGATACCATCTCTATACCACAGTAATTTCATCCAGTGGACCTTTTTCTTTTACTTTCAGAGTTTAATGCCTCTCAGAACTTTCCAACTACTGGAATGGAACTAATATACAAGAGACATTGTTAGTGTTTCAGTGTTATTGTATCAGCGAGTACGACTTTTGCCTGTTTCTAGAATCAGTCAATTTCAAACCACTTTATCCATGATCTTTGTGGTTAATGGAGGGAACATTTACCACAAGCGCCAATGAGGCGGCTCCTCACATTAAGAATATGTCTGTCTAATGTGATCCCTTTGGTGATCTTAAATGAGCAATGAACATTTAATAGACTAGATGAAGCTGTTCACAATTGCCCCTCAATAGTCGACTGGCAGAACAGAGCTCCACATTTATAGACATACACATTATTTTTCAAGTAAACGTCATTTAGGCTACAGCCTCAGTGGGATTTCAGAGGTTAACAAACAAGTTAGAATGTACAGTATATAAATGATAAATTGTTTAAATATAACAAAAAAAGCTGTGGAAGTCATGGCGGGGTGAAAGAAGACATAGGATATTAGACAATATTAGCGTAAGTGGTCTTTTTCTATGGTTAGTTTTGTCTTACGGAGTTAACTATTATCATGACGGATCAACAGTTTAAAGAGAACCGTACAGAACAGGTTATATTCTATAAATGTGGAAAATGTCACATTCTAATAGATATTGGGGGTAACTGTCGCCTAGTATTGGCCTGTAGATTTTAGGTCCCTATAAAGTGTTTTCTTTCTAAAAGTATTAACGAAAGTATGCAGTATATGGATAGATTAATATCAAGGTTTTAAATTTGAATGCACATATATGGATGAGGGACAGTGTATGTTGTAGTTGTTACTATTTCTTATATGTACACAATCTTTCAATTTGATCTGACCTGATTGTAATTATTATTTGAGTTTGCCAAAACTTTCAACAAAAGTTATGATATTGTGGTTGTAAATGGTTATGTTTCCATCCACCTATTTTTATGCACATTTTGGATTATCGCATAAACGCTGGATGGAAGCACCAAGATGTGCATAAATTTAAAAAAAAAGTGCATAAAAAAACTTGTGCCCACAACAGAGTAGGATAAACTTTTTATATGAGAAGAACAAATTTGTACATAATAAATTACACGACACGCATTAAAAAAGTAATGTAACTTTGCGCTATGAGATGGGATAACTAACCAGCAAACCGATCTCGTTGACAAAATCTATATGCTGTTTTGGTCATTCTGAAAAGCCTGAGGAAAATCTGTCATCAAAGTATTTCTGTATAATTACTGTCTTACATAACTGCATTCCCGAAGAGCAGGCATGCACCTCTAAAAGCAGTGACCGCATTTATTGTGTTACGTCTTCTCTCTCCGAAGCAAAATATATTTATTACATACGGAAATTATTATATTTAGTGGCGTCTCCTAGTTTTCGTAGTGATATTTAGTACCAGTTTATCAGGAAGTGAAGATTTTGTTCTGACTCGTTGGATGGAAACGATGCTACTGTTTATTCGCAAATGTTTAATGCCATATTCCAGTTTTGCGCATAAGTTAAATTCACATCTATGGATGGAAATATAGCTAATGACAAACTACCGTATTTTTCGGACTATAAGTCTCACCGAAGTATAAGTCGCATCAGTCCAAAAATACATCAGCTCTGGTGGCTGTAGATGGTAATGTTTTCTCTTGGTTCATTTCTCTTGGCTCATATCAAATAAATTTTGATAAGTCGCACCTGACTATAAGTCGCAGGACCAGCCAAACTATGAAAAAAGTGTCTATGAAAATATAGTATGTTGTTCAACATGGCAGCCTGGTCCTTGTTTAGCCCTGTTCAGGAATTTACCACCAAAATGGCATAAAAACGAATGCTATTTAAAGATGATGGATGAGTAACAATGATTGGTAGTAAGCTAATATTTTAAATTAAATAAAAAAATAAATAAATGGATGCATTTAGCAGACACTTTTATCCAAATATATTTTTTATCCAATCTACCACTTGAGCTACAGGAACACATTTTATTATAACTATTTTCAGTAGTTTCAGTTGAATAGTGAAAAGGTATAGAAGTGGAAGTATTATTGGTAATAGTAATCAAAAGAAGAGGAAAAGACAGAGTTTTCCGAGTAGTATTTTTATATTTGTAAATAGTTTTCATTTTTATTTCAGTAATTTTATTAAGTTCTAAAATGTATTAAGTTTTGGTTATTTCAGGTAGTTGCAAGTACTACTTCATGTACTTGCTTCGACTGTTTCTGACCTAATGTGCACGTTTATTGCTGTGATGCTGCCATTACTTGAAATACAATGCTGCGTTTCACTGTGAGTATCATAGGAGCTCGGTATCTTGTGAAGGTCTATAATCTGACTGGATATGATTGATATGTTCTCATATAAAAAAGTCCTTTTTAAAATTTCTCTCTCGAGGGCTGAAATAGTTCCTGTTCATTAACTGAGTTCTGTCTTTAAAAGTTCTAAAAGCCATTTTGTATCATTACTCTCCAGTTTTGTCTGACTGAGGGCATAGTCAGGGATGAAAAATACTTTTAATTTCCTGAGCGCAGAACCTCACAGCGTGATGGTGCACATCAATCGCGTATGATGCCTTTAGTCCACTCTAATAGAGGCACTTCCTTTCTCTCAGCAAGCTTTTCCGTGTCTGCCTGTGGCACTTGTAGGATCATTTGATTTGGGTCTGATAACTGACGCTAGCCTCTGAGAACGGCTCGAATGAAATCTTCTTCTCCCTAGGTGCTTCAGTCAGCCGCATGAAAGAGTCGTTCTCGCCTCTTTTCTCTGAGAACGGGCCATGAAATTCTGTCTCCATGGAGTGATGACAATTCCACCACTTCTTTGTTCGCAATTACTCTTTTCACTCCGTTTTTCCAGCCAAAAAAAGAAGAAGAAAAAAGTCGTAGCTGCTTCCTCGCAGGAGGAAACCGTACCTCTCTTTATCTAAGATTCTTTCCCTCGGCTGCCATCAAGCAGACGACCCGCTACTTGAAATTACTTAGCATCTAATTTTCTTAAATTTTTTTCCCTTTTTTCTAACCCGTCGGTGTAAATGAAAACACTTCCCTGTTGACACGTTTGTAACGTGCAGCTTTTTATTAACACAAGAGAGAAATGTGGTAATGAACTGTGAACACAGCGTTTTCTCTCATTTCCAGCCAAGGTACGTGGTACATATACTGGCTGTCAAACATTTTTCTTGTATTCATCAAATGCCAACTACTCTTGCCTACAAAAAGGCACAGACGATCATGTTAACTTTTGTATTTTAGCATTTACTTTTGCTTAATAATCTCTTTTGTTTATCCTGAGTAGAAATGACATTAACCCTCATTTGTTTTTCCCATCTTTACAATCTGTTCATGCTGGAATCCCTCAACGACTATTTCCCAAATATGAGCTAACTGTGATTTCCTCCAAACAGTATGCTGTTCTGCTTTCTTCATAGGAACTGGAATGTGTCATTTGAGATTCATTGTAGATCCACAAACACCTCCTACACAGATTTTGGCCCCTTCGTTCCTACACGGGCACCGCAGTTGTAGGAGTTTGGCTCCTCAAAACACAGTATGGGCAACTCCTCTAAAAATAACCTGAAAACACTTCATATTTGCAATTATTTGAATGCCATTGAGAACATTTTGTAAAATAAAAAAGTATTGTATGTATAGTACTTAATGTACATAGGCTTTAGGGGTCATCTAGGTTTTTTTTTTTTATTATTATTATTTTTGAGTGTTGTATATACATGTTTGTACTTTCAGAAGATGTTCTCAGTGAAAAAAACATATAATTTTTTTTTTTATAATCATCAAAAGAAGGTTGTTTATCAGTTATTTTTTAATTGTAATAATTTTACAGGATCAGTGTTTTACTGTTTATTTGATAAAATAAATACAGCCTTGCTGGGCATAAAATACTTTTTTAAAAAGCATGCAAATTACTAAAATCATTTAAAATCACAGAATGTTTGTGAGTTTTGTCATCTGTATTGTAAGGCCTAATCTACAGACATGACAAGCCCAAATGAGGCAAGGCCTCAATTACACAGTGTGAAAAAATGGCTGGCAAGAAGCAGAGGATGAAAGCAAGAGTATTCCTCGCTCGAATGATGAGAGATCCTGCCGCTGGCTCAGCACCTCCTCTCTTCATCCATCTATCTCTGCGTCCCTCCACACTTATCCTCTCCCTTAGCTTGATGGGACAGCTGTAATTAGGGAGTGGAGACTAAAAGAAGCATTCTGGATCTGTGTTCACAAGAGGGGAATGATCATAGTATTTAGGAGATGCGCCCAACTACAGGGTAGAGCAACACGTCTTAAAGAACACACACAGTCTTAAACTTACATGCTCTTACAAGCAGACGCAAGATGCCTGGGCGACATGCTGTATTTAAAACAATGACATCAATATTTTATATATTATTCATATACTATATATCAGCCTTTCCATTTTCTACATTTAATGCAGTGTGTTACTAGCAGTTTCTTTGTAATTATTTGTGAAATAACTATGATTTTATATATATATATATAATTGAATACAAAATTATTCAGAATACAATATTCATATATTCAGATATTCATATATTCAGAATACAAAATTGTATTGCATGAGTTTTTTTTATTTTTATTTATTTTTCGCGCTGAAGTAATGCACAGAACGGTGATGTGTGTTTAGTGAATTCACCCCACACAGTTCTCTTTTAATCCATATCTTGAGTAAGAAATCATCCACAGTTTGGGCAGGCCGTTTATTAGCATTCTGAGAGTCCTGCCCTAGTTAAAGTGCTGCAATTCATCATTACCTGTCAGTGCTGTCAGAATGTGGGCTGGAGCAGCAGAGGGAGTGTGGAGACCGCAGGGAGAGGTGGCTTTCGGAGCTCTGGGTCTCAATACACTGGGGCTGCCTGCTTTGAATGCTTGTGGATTGTGGGTTTATGACTGTCACGCTTGCCCTTGTCCAACTTCCTTTATTTATTTATTTATTTATTAATTTATTTTTTAAGGCAGCTGGTGCAATTTTGGATTTCTCTCGTGCCCCTGAGCTCTTCACTTAACCGCAGTTTTGCTCTAGGGAGACTTTTCCTGCAATTTGTGTACTCCAAATCTGCTCATTGATAAGTAGCCAAAAGAGAATAAGTCGGTTCAGGTTTCTTGTCTCATCCATCTGTTCGTCCAACTATGATCCGTCCATCCAATTAAATTTTTTATTGATAGATTGATTGATTTATAGAATAGTAAAGAGAGAAAACTCTTTCATTCCTTTCTCTTCCAGAATTCCCATTGACACTTACTTTCATTTTCCCTTTTGTGGTTGAAAGCAACAGCAACACATTTAAAGTAGTGTGCAAGCAGAAGGAAATGATAGAAGTCTTTTGTAGCAATTGATTTTCAGTTTTCAAATAGGTTTAAATTCATTATCGTATCCATGGATGTTAAACTAGGCTAATCAAAGGAACATGAGGTTGTTACATAAGGTGAGGAATGTCCTGTAAAAGAAATATGGACATTTCTTTTCAATGTGGTATGGTTTACCTCATAGATATTGGGTTAGCACTTATCATGTGACTGCACTCTCAGAGAAAGTGCATCTGTAGACACCAAACATGGTGAAGTCTATAAAACATAGCTCTATTTAGAATATTCTGGATGCTCTGATTTTGTGCCATATTGAATTACAAAGTGGAATGCATAATGATAATCTTATTTGCTCGATAAAGTGATTCCAGAATTAGATTAATCTTGTAGTTTAAAGAAAGGTAATTCCTTGTTAATGCCGATTTCATCAAAGTTCTATTACCCATTTAATTTCTCTGGTAATGTCACGCATCACCTTGTTAGAACAGTCACAGGATAATTAATAAATGTTTCTCAGAATAGTTTGTCCCTAATCAAGAGCTTGAATAAACTGTTTGTGCAAAAGCAACAACAGAAAACACATCAAAAGCAAATTATCAAATGATCTCATTTTTATTTGTATCTATTTTTTATATATTTACATATGATGATAAATAATACATTTCAAATAAAGTTAATAATAATAATTGTTGTTGTTGATGCATTTCTTTGTTTTTTGTTTTGTTTGTCTAGCATTATAAAAACCTAAATGGTCTTAGGATAATCTAAATATTTTATTTTAAGTTTTGAACAAAATATAACCAGACTATTTGGGGTTTACAGCATTCAAATAAATACCAAATACAACACTTTTAGACATTTTGGGTTATTTCATCACCACGTTTCTGGTTAATCAAATAACAGATTTTATGGGATTACACATGTAAGAGGTTGAGGTGTCACATTTTATCAGGGGTTTTTACACAGCAGAGCAATTCGCTCGCTGTTCCTTTGAGTATTTCTTCTGCTGTCTTTTACAGTGGCCTGGAGGTTAAGTGCCATCTCCTTCAGATTTATGTCCTCTCATAGGCAGACTTCATTTCCACTCTATCACTCGCCCTGACACACAGCTCTATAAAACGCATACTTACTTTCCATTAATTAAATGCTTCTCTTAAATTGACTGCTCTAGTATATATGCAACTTTTAAAGGGACATGAGAGAGAGAGAGGCAAAGCTGCCCTCAGGAGAGTTAAACCAGGTGTCCGTCACAGCAAGGTCAGTCCGGTTGATTTTTACTAGGCCAGTTACTGCTGGCTATAATTTCCTGTAATATAAGAGCTTGCTTATGATGTTCAGTAAGATCAGCAACAGTAGGTGGAAGAGGGCTGAAGCTGGTTTAGCGGCGCAATATCACATAGATAGGTGCCTGTTTAGTGCAAAAATATAAACAAGCAAAAATAAACATTCTTTAAGCATTTAATGGCACTTCCAACCCATAGTAGTTCCATAATATGACTTTTTGAGTGAGACATGATTTTATCTCAAAGGATTCGATATAACCATAAAAATGGGAGGTATTGAAATATTATATACACACATGCAAATTGTATACATATATATGTGTGTGTGTGTGTGTGTGTGTGTGTGTATACATTATATTTAAAAACAGAACAAACTGAGACAGACTCAATCCAGAAGAACTGTAGCAATGTCTGCAAGATACTTCAAGAAATATACCTGCAAATCTACAGTACTGTGAAAAGTTTTAGGCACTTGTGTAAAAATGCTGTAACGTGAGGATGCTTTCAAAAGGAATGCCATAAATAGATTTTATTTATCAATTAACCCTCAATTAACTAAGCGACTACCCTTTTAGTTTAAAACAGGTTTTGCACTTGGGCATAATTCTTTAGGTAGCTTTGCGGGTAGTTTTCTTGACATGTCTTGTAGATGTTGCCACAGTTCTTCTGGATTTAGTCTGTCTCAGTTTGTTCTGTTTCTTCATGTAATCCCAGACAATGTTGTCAGACTCCTCGTGCATACCAAACTCTCACTGGATTATTATATATTTAAGTAGTTTCTCAGGTCTTTGATCAGTACTTGAATCACTCTGTTGAGCAGAATACGATAAGTGGATGGAATAAGAGTAATGTAAATAACATTTTATTATTAGAACTAGCTAGCACTTTGACTCCCAGTGCAGTTGTTACTTCATTAGGATTCTTTAAATGCCCTCTGCTTCAGTTCTAATGTTCCGTTTAGAATTTGATCTAGGATTCTGTGTCGTCCCTCTCTGCCCTGGGCGCCGTGCCTGGTTTTACTGCTTGGGTTTACAGCATTCATTATGCACACTTAACAGCTGTTGTAACTCTCTGTGGCAGCAGCGTGTGTGTGTGTGTGTGTGTGTGTGGTGATAGGTGTGAAGGGATTGGCTGCTGGCCCGGACAGCAGGATCACACCATTGACCTTTCGGTATAGACATGAAAGATGATCGTTCTTTCGCTTGCGGGCTGGTTTCATATTTTCACCTGGCACTTAATTCTGTTCTCATCTCATCCCGCCTTGCCTTCCTCCCTCTTTATCACGTTTGCCTTGTTCTATCCATCAAGACCCCAGTGAGATTGGAGAAGAAAGATCACTATCGGATTTCTGCCTTTGCCATTCTAACGTTATAATGACTCCTGGCTGGAATAGTTTAGTACAGGAACCTTTGCATGTGACGTGACATCATGTTTGATGCTTTTATCAGGTTCTTCAGAATTTCATGGCAGCTGTTGGCTGTTAACCTGAAATGTTGTTGTAAGCATCGTTCGATTCCCGTGTAAATTCTCTTTATCTTTCTTATGCTCCATTTACAGAATTGTTCATTTTTAAGGCAGGGTTTGCTTACCTAAGATGCAATCAATAATGCGTGTCCGTCAGTACTGGTACTACAGTAATCCCTCATAACAGAATATTGACATAATAACGAAGACTGTCAGTTGACTACAATTCGGAAATTCTCTATATCTATGCAGTGGCATTAAATTGTCAGCAAGTCAAATTTAGAATAAAAAAAAAAAAATTATATTAAGAGTGAGAGTGCAGTATTTGTTGTCTTTCCTTATATTATATTATATTATATTATATTATATTATATCATATTATATCATATATTATAACAAAAAGTGTTTTTATGGACACTTGTGTAAACACTCTCATTGTTTATTTAAACATAATACAATTTTAAGAAAAAAGAAAAGTCATACATTTATAAAATTTAAACTGAACTTAAAAAACTTATGGAAAACTTCAAATTTAGTCCTCAGATTTCAGTATTCCCTTCTCACCAGTGACTTCTATCGGCTGTGGGAGTCCAAAAAGACATCAACGTGTTTACAGTGGAATTTATCATGTTTTCATTTAGTTATTTTTCTCATTATATCATATAATGTCAACTGATACTCACAGCATAATTCAACTACATATTTCAAGAACAACTCAATGCCCAAGAGCAGAAACAAAGTATTTCTTGAGGGAAAGAAAATTTATGAGTGTGGTAAATGTGGAGTCATGTGGGGATATGAATTCTCATATTTTATGTATGGATGAGCCCTATGTGGTTAAAACGACATGTGGATTGCTGGATTTCTTGGTTTATTTTGTGTTGGAACTTAAGACATGAAATATTACCAAAGGAGTTATTACGCTCCTTTAGTCTTGGCTTCTTCCCAATATTTACACAACCTCTATTCTCTGTGAGGCTTGTATGGCTTCTGCTCCACTTGAGATGGAGAGATTTGTGGTTTGAAACCCCAAGGAACACATCTGCCAGCATTTTGGAATTTTCCACCATATCATTAAATTAAGGCCACTGGCATGGAGCAGCAGTAATACTGAGGTTGTGTTTTATAAATATCGACGTGAGGGTACTTCTAAGACTTCTACCACACTCCAGACTGTGATGGCCGAGCTAATATCATGGTCACATTGGCAACTTAAGCCACCTTGTGAAGTCCTAATAACCTTGTTTCAGTAAACTCCACACTGAGGAGTCAATTTTATAGAAAAAAGAACCAGAAATCACATTTGTGGAGATCATGCTTGCACGCCAGTCAGAATTAAATGAAAAATGTTCTGTTTAAATTCCAATTCAGTTGCTGCAGTTGATTTAATACTAGACAAGTCAAGTTGGTCAAGACAAGCTTGACTTGAAAAAGCATGAAACATTTAGAAGGTTTATAGGCCTCAAAATAAGTTGTAAATGCCTGTGGAAAATTCATTTGATATTTTGTTATATTTATTAAGTTAACTTTTGTGGACCATGGTAGAAGAACACATTTTCCACAATGTATAACCTGTTGAATTTTGTAAAAATTCAAACAAATACTAAATATTGAATTAAATGAAATTTAGAAATTCTGAATTTGTTTTAACCTTGCGTTGCCATTTTTCGGTATTTTTGTTTTTCAGTACCAACATGTATCTTATGTAAATAATGCTCATTATAGTGTGCCTAAGATTTATGTGCCTGAGGCAGTTGAGTGTGCCTGATGCCAGTAGTAAATGTGAGCTTCTATATTAAATGGATGTTGGTGTATTCTGTAATGATGGTAGAAGAAATTGGATCCAGATTGTTTGTAGTTGTAGGATGAAGGTCTGGCACAGTGGGCAATATAAAGATTTGCATTTTGCATTTTTATGCTGTCAGGTAGTTGAAAGAAATTGAAATGATCAACCATAAGAACATCATGTTTCTTTTAGAAGGGGGTATTGGTGCTGGTTTTCTGAATTGATAATGAATATTACATATAGTATGAATTAAACTCATTTTTGCTTTGAGGCAATGTAAACTGCACACTGTTTTTGCCGATTGAACATGAATGCTGTTTGTCAGTCTTGGAACATCTGAGAAGTGACGTACTGTACTCAGTTGGCTGTCGGTGTTGATTTGGTGCGGTGTGACTTGGCCTTTAAACTGATCACAGAAAAAAAAAACATTTTTTTTTTTTTTTTTTTTTTTTAATGAAAATGGTTTTGGTAGTGTTGCATGTTTTTTTTTGTTTTTTTACATTTTTTTATGCGGTCTCAAAGGGTTAACACTCAAGACCCGGAGCCCTTTTTGCTGCTGCTTTGTGTATGCTCTTGAGGTTCTGTGAAGAGCCCACTCAAGGCCTCTTCTGTAGCTCCAGATGTTTTGTGTAGTTATTTATTTAGCTTGTAAACAGGCCGCCGAAAGCTTTCCCCATAATGATGGAGAGGGAAACCGCAATTACATTGTTGCATGGCCTCTGCAAAACAGAGCTGGCTGTTGAGTCTCGGTGCTGGGGGGGGGGGGGGGGGGGCAGGTTGTTATCGCTTTAAAGGGAGAGGGTTGCCAGATTGAAATGCAAATCTTAACATTTTGCAATTCATTTGAGGGCAAAGCAATAACGGCCACTACAAAAACAGGAGGGAGCAAAAGGATAAAAATAAGGTTTATTGTTTTCTCTTTTTTGGTCACTGCAATTTCACACTTTATTTCATTTTGTCATATTAAGAGGTTTGTTTTTTCACTTATTGAGTTTTGTTCATTATAGATTCTATAGATTAAAGGGGGGGAGGGGGGGGGGGGGGGGTGAAATGCTCGTTTTCACTCAATATCCTGTTAATCTTGAGTACCTATAGAGTGGTACTGCATCCTTCATAACTCCAAAAAGTCTTTAGTTTTATTATATTCATAAGAGAAAGATAGTCTGTACCGATTTTTCCCGGAAAAACATGACAGGCTGGAGGCATGACGTGTGGGCGGAGCTAAAGAATCACAAGCGCCAGTAGGCTTTTGTGTTGAGAGCGTTTGGAAGCTGTGACAGCTGTGAAGACTGAAACTGAACGAGAGCAGCAGCAGCAACGACTCGCTCCGAGCGGGGCTCGAACCCGGGTCTCCGGGAGGGGAGGGGGATGCACTAACAAGGAGGCAGAGATATTTGAAGCAGTTTTACTCACTGCATGCGGTTCCAACACACGATCGTGACCCTTTTTCGTTGGGATTGCATCATCCTTAAGAAATAAACGATGTGCAAATCCGTCGTCAAACTGGGCCTAGTTTGTAAAACAAGCATCTTCGAAATGCAGGGAACAAACAAAAACACTTGCACAACTCCGTTGATGCTCTGTAAAATAAACTCCATCCACTGGTCCCTTAATGCTGTTTTTTTTTGGTAATCTGTGCAGGGTTGTCTTGACCTGGCAAACAAAAACACACTCCTTTTGTGACATTTCGCGACGCTCTGATCAGTGAATGCCTGTGCTCTCTCAGTGCTCTGCTATACAGGAGCGCGCGCTCTTCCGGCAGAAGTGCCCTTATAAGGAAATTTCGCTCCATATAATTTCACACAGAGCCATACTCGAAAAAAACTTTCCGAAACTTGTGACAAACCGGAAGGAGTATTTTTGGAACAAAAATACTCCTTCAAACGTACAACTTAATTTTTGAAACTTTGTCCATGTTTAGCATGGGAATCCAACTCTTTAACAGTGTAAAAAACTCAGTATGCATGAAATAGCATTTTACCCCCCCTTTAAAAAAAACAATACTTTTCAACACCGTATTTAGCTAGACGTATTTAGCTAATCTATAAACATGTTTTCCGAAGATAATTCTGTTTATAGAGTTGGCTAACCCGATGAATTTTGATGGTTCTGGCTCTTTCTCAAGCTTTAACCCATATAGCCGCACCTGAACTCTACATGTGACCGTATTTTAACTAACTTTTTTATTTTTTGGTATTCATTTAGTTTAATATTATAGATCAACCTGTCTAAATTTACATGGTGCAAAGCTGAAATTGCTTCTACCTCAAAAGTTATTTAATACAGTAGGGTCATGCAGACAACTTCTTAAAGAGGTATGTTTTTAACATTGATAATAATGAGAACCGTATTTAAGAACTGAGCACCAATTTTCTGAAGGATCATTTGACACTGAAGACTGGAGTAATGACTGCTGAAAATTCAGCTTTGCATCACAGGAATAAATTACATTTTAAAATGTATTACAATAGAAAAAGGTTATTATAGTAATATTTCACAATATTAGTGATTTTATTGTATTTTTGAGCACATAAATGCTGCCTTTGTGAGCAGCAGAGACCTCATTAAAATATATTTTTAGGTATTATTTTAGCACATTTATAGATCTTTGATCTCTATCAGGTTTGGGAAATATTACACATTTATGTTATGCAACAGCCCTTTGTTTTTTTGTTTTTTGTTTTTTTGTTCTTGAGAAAATTCTGTCCATTTAACAACAGTCTTCAGTCTATCTATTGAATTTGATTCAAATTGATTTGTATAGCGCTTTTGACAAAACAAAAAAGCATGTGTCTGCTTTACAAAGCTGAAAAGTGAATGTGTCAAAGTAATGTTCATTTCGTAAGTCTCAATGGCAAAGTAGACTTTTATTTTACAACGTACTTTTATTTCCATAGTTCCGAGCCCATCAAACAAGAAGTAATTCAAGATTTAAAATTTTTTTTACTGGATCAGTGAAGAAGATGTCACCTATATTGATTTGTGTTTTTAAATGTTCTGTTCTGACCACTTCACAACCAATGCAAGCATTCTCTGTTCTTGGACATCTTGTTATCTTTCCCTTTAGTGACATCTTCAAAGTAAACATGACGTGTTTGACTCATGATAACCTCAGACTTGAACAGCTTAACACAGCTCGACAGCAGTAACGGTCCTCCCTTGCTGTGCGCATGACGTTTTAGGAGGAGATTACTTTGATATTTAATGTCGGCTTGCCACTTGCACTGACCTTTTAGTGTAGCACATTCTGAGGGCATTGTAATTAGCACTGGTCAGAAAGAGAGTGAACGAGAAAAGGGCGAGACAGACGGGCCAGGAGGCATGTTCGGCGGAACACGTAGAAGACGTGCTCTGTGTGAGACCGCAGCCGCCCGCTGGGCGTTACAGCCCTTTTCACTTCCCATCTGCAATTATTTCCATCTCCACCACAGAACGGGCTGACCGCTTGACAAGTCAATTAATTCTTAATGGGCCCTCCATCTGGCTCTGTTCAGTCGGAGGTCTGTAGCCTCTCAGCACAGGGACCGATCTTAATGCTAATGACTGATGAGATTTTGTCAGGTAAAATCACCACTGACACTAACACCGACCACACAGGTGTAGTTATGGTTTACTGGAGATTAAACTATGGTTAGTGTAACAAAACCAGGTTTTAAGGTTTAGCTGTAGTCACCATGTTTTTTTTTTTTTTTGCTTTATTGTATAAATAACATGGATAATTTTCATAAGGGTTTGACACATATTTATATTCATGCATTTAGCGGGTGCTTTTATCCAAAGCAACTAACAAGTGCATTCAAGCTATACATTTTTTTTATGTGCGTGTTCCCTGGGAATTGAGCCCACAACCCTTTGGACTTCTGCTAACGCAATACTCTACCACTGAGCCACAAGAATACATTATACCATGGTAGAGAATGACTACCCTTACAAAAAAGTAAGACAAAGTATTAAGATAATTTACCTAATAATGTATAAAGAACATGTACTACTTTGTAAGAATACTCTGATACAGGTAAAAGTCCTGCATTGAAAATGTTACTTAACTAACTATAATCCGGTATAAACATTACTTAATGTAAGTATAATCAGGAAAAATGATTTAAAGGTTTAAAAGTAAACTGTGACTATTATACTATAATTTATTTAAATCGTTAGATTATTATTCCTATAATATCAATGCACATCAGCAGCTCACCAGGAACACCAACAATCTCAAACACCTTGGTCCGTGCATCATTTTTATTTATTTATGTCCCTGTACACAAACAGGGACACGTATATTATTAGGGAAACCTCTGCTCCATTTTGCTTGGGAACTAATGTGGTCAAAACCCAAGTTTACATGGCTGCGTTCTCTTTAATCCTGTCAAGCGGTGGACTTCTACGTTCCTATTAGTTGCCGCAGAACTATGTCATAGCTCATTACCATATTTTTAAACTGATTTCAACTCTCCTCGATGCTCTCAATGTCCAAGTCGTGCTGCGCCACACCGCTGCTCGCTGATGTTTAACACTGTTGCTCACATTGAAAATGAATGACTTCTGGCCTTCTCGATGGTGGCGGTGTGAACGTTAGGGTTACTTGCATGTATTGCATTATGCATAATTAGTTGTTATTATAATAGTGAGTACATGTAACGTATGTAACAAGAACACCTTAACATAGTGTTACCAAAAACATATGTCAGTGTAATTGTTTAATAGTTAAAATGGAGCTCTGCTAATTCCTTTCTTTCTTTCACACACACACACACACATACACATACACAAAAGTGCATGGCTAATCCATTTCATTATAAATATTTATGTTGCTAATTACTCCAAGTACATTATTAATAGCTCTGAAATGTTTCTCAAAGAGGATATAATTAGGCAAGGAAATTAGTCAAAAGCTAATAAAGCTGGAAGTTGAAAAGGCATTTTTAAGCATAGCTCATTTCTGCCCCGCTTTGCAAAACCTGCAAGTTCTTGTTTCCTTGCCTCACATGCATTTTCATGAAGCGATATCTCACTCATCCATGGCTAATAAATACAGACCCTGGCAGTGTGGAATCGTCAAATATTAGCTCACATTCCATTAGCATGTATTAGCGCAATATGCTAGCTTTAATTAGGGACAGCTGTGTGTTTTTAATGCACTGTGTGTTTGCGTTCCTTCCATATTTACTAGTAGGATTTGCAAGCCCTGCAAGCAAAGTATACGTAATAAACCAAGAATTATGTAAATTCAAATAATAATGTAAACAAGAACTGAATTAATACATGGAATGTGGTCCATTCACAGTGGGTTCTAAATTTCCCACCATGCATTGCTGCATGCACCGCACTTCTGTTTTGTTGTTGTATTGAAATTTCTCTTCCCCTTCGTGTTTGTTCAAACTGTATGTTTGAATAGTTTGTATTTCATGTTTATTTTAAACTCCAACAATATTTTACAATATTATTATTTTTACTGTATTTTTAATAAATAAGAATGCAGTCTCCTTTCAAAAACAAACAAAAAAATCTACGTTTTGAACAGTAATGTAGTTGTTTATTTAAATAGATGATAGAAACAAGATTAAAAGTAGAAGTACAGTAAGTAGATGCTAGTGTTCCATTCTGAACACAGCCTTCGTCTCATTCCGTATCGCTCTCGTTGTCTGTCTCCTGCTGTACAGCACTTGTCAGTCTAACGGGGTTCCATTAACAAGCCAGACAACAGGCCATTAGGCTCCAGGAGCTTAATTGCTCTTTAATTGGCTAATTAGTACTCTGCTTTGTTTTTCACTCTCCCTTGACTTCTGTTATTTGCTTTTGATATCCCACCATCGTCTTACATTCTCCACCTACTGCACTTGTTTTTAGAGATGCTAGGGTGGAGGAGGTTATTGGAATACATGGAAAATAATGTGTATCTGTATTTAAGGCACTGGGAGATACATGTATCCTCATCGACATCTTGGTCAGTACTCACTTCTGCTCATGGAGATCAACCTTTTGAAGTGTATTTGTAGTCATACTGAAAAACACCTGCTAGTAATGTTCAAGTAAACCCAGAGAACTATGTTCAGAATAGCATAGTATTATAGAATGACTAAAATATATAATATGGGAATTTTCTCGAGTTTACATTTCGCAAATTTGACGTTTCTCTCTGAAATATTAAATTTGAAATGTAGCTAACAAAACGAATGTGTCCATTGTAAGTGGACTTTAAAATATATGTAGATTTCAACCCCTAAACAGTTTAAACTTTTAAAGCTTCTACTTTGGAAGTTCTGGATGCAATGTTACTTTTGATTTGCTGATTAAGGATAGTTTGGACTGATTTCAGGTAGATGTCCAGGAGCAGAAATCCGTTCCTCTGATGTATGTTTAGCAAAAACAGAATGTTCTACATAACATCACTGCTAAAACTTTACAGCATGATCATTATACCAAATTTTACGAGCAGCGTTTTAAAATGTACTAGGTTTTGATGGAAGGATGCTTTACAAGTTTGGCTTCACGTGGCAGACACATGGATATAAATGAAAAATGAGAACGAAAGTCAACAGCAAGTAGGACTCAGTAAGGCAGCGCTGCACAAAACTGATTTCCTTTTTGGTCTTGCTTTCCTGGAAAAATATCCAAACATTATAAAATCAAAAGATACATGTAGAGATATAAAACAGCATAAGATGAAATAAGATGTCTTGTTTTCTGAGAAATTGAGCGAAATCACAGATATTCTTAAAAACAAATCTGCCAAAAGGGTAATAAAAATAAAATGTTTTCTGAGCCCTTGAGCAGCATTTTGTTCTTGTTCATATTTCTTCTAATATCTTATGTAATATTGTGCGTCTCAAGTAATGTATCTTGATTTAAGAATGTTTAGATATTTGAATGAAAAACAAGACAAAACTACTGAGCAAGAAAAACACTTTTTGCCGCCTGAACTTTTATTTATGATTTTTTTACATTCTCAATATAAAATGGAATCATTGAAGGCTTTAAAAAACCTTGCAACATGAATGCTTTTCCCACCACTTTAGTTTCATTGTAGCCAACCTGAGTGAAAATGTTCATCTGTTTTAGATTATGTATATAAAAGTTAATGTGGCGAGTGGGGCGGGGCCGAGAGGCTCGTGGGAACGAGGAGTGAGGCCAGGTGTAGTGATTGGAGATGAGCTACACCTGCGCCCCACCGCCGGTATCGAGTCCACGTAGGAGATGGAAGGCTATAAAACTGGAGCGACTATAGTGAAGGACGAGAGAGGACCAGGCCTGGACAATATTTTATGTTTTGCTTTTAATTTGTGCGCACCAGTCGTCCGCGAGGGGCTGGTGCGCTGTTTTGTGTTTATTTTGAATATTAAAGTCTTTGTTTGATTGTCCGACGGTTCCCGCCTCCTTCTTCCGGATGATTAGGAAGTTTATATCATTACAGTTAATAATAAGACAGAAGAGCTTAACAAATCTATTATATGAGCAGCACTGCTGGCATCTCACCCACAAGGACACTACAACACATAGACTGCCATAGCATTTGAAATGTTGCCATAGAAACACATTGCAAGACCAAGAATTACATTTATGCATCTTGACTTGCATTGTAAAGAATTAACAAACGTTTTTGTCTGTACATGCAGACAAAGAAAAAGTTAGCATGCGCCCGGTGTGTTCCAGCAATTTATTTGACGTACCTTATTGAATGTTTCATAGATGTTTCAAAGTGAAATGTCCAGTGAGTGGCACTGAAACGCACTTTCGATATGTGACTGTGGCCGTGTTTCCATTATGCTGGTACAGGCATGTATTGCTGTGTTTTTATTATCGGGGTGGTTCATAATTCAAATGCTCCGGAAGTGTCGCTAAATGGTTAATGGTTTCACGATATTTGCACATGAGCACTATACCACACAAGTGAAGGGCTGCATAGCATGAAAAACCATACATATAAAACTTTATATGTGATGCTAATATTTAAAAGTATACATTTTCAAATCTCGCAACGTGTTAACATTTTTTTTAGGTCCTAATCGAAACTCTACCCCTGTAAATCCTAAGTGTGAATCCAATTTTACTGCCTCTCATGTTCAAACTATAGTGATACATACATATAGATACGTTTTTTTTTTTAGTTATGCAGAAACTAGGTACGTATTTTCAATAAGCCTAGGTAGCAACCACCAGTTTGCATAATGGACTGTTTTTGTACATTGAAAGTAACTGGAAGTGGCTGACATTTGAAGCCTTGCACATTTAAGTAAAATATGGTCATGCCTGGTTGCATTGGTGGATACAAACTTATGGAAGCAAACAGGTAGATCCTAAATCTTTCTCTCTTTGGGAGTCATTTCAGATGGGATGTTATGGCTTTGCATGCACAAACATGCTCACACATCTCGTGCTTTGCTCATCAACATGGCTCCTATGGGCAGAAACAGATATAGATTGACCTTTTCTGCTCAGCTTCCAAGATTACCACAATCTGCCCTTCTCATTACCACGGGAACGTTTCACACAGTATTAGACTTAATAAATGACTTTTCCTCGCCTCCTCCCTCTCTTCGTATTGCCCATTCACGCTCCCCTTGCTCTCTCACTTGCTCACTTTTCTGCTCCTGAGCCGATAACCCAGAGTCCCCTGGGGCTTGGCCTCCATAATCACGTCAGTTCACAGCCCGCTTATTTGAGCAGAATTGCTTAATTGGTATGTGTTCTACATAACTGTCGGAGTATTAGACTCACAAATGAAGGTTAGAACCTTGGTGCTTGTAATCGACTGAAAGAAATTGATTTGCGCTCAGACGCTCTACAGGGAGAGAACTTTATGGTTCTCTAAAGAAATTAAGTTTTATAATTGTGTATTTTTTTTCAGTCCCCTCCCCCTAGAACACTTTTTCTTTATTTTATACATTGACTAAAAACACTGTATTGATATTCAGAGTGGCAGTGGTATCGAAAAACATTTCTTTGATCAGGAAAACTATGTTATGGTCATCTAGTGTGATCCTGTTTTCTTTGTAAACGTTTGTCTGGGTGTAAAGTGCCTTATGTCGTCTTGTGTGATTTGTGTGATTTATGACACTGTCAAAATGCGATGTCCAGTAAGTGGTGCTAAAAGCATGTTCAGTTTTAACAAAAACAGATTAACGTGAATTTGGCAACATTTTATGAAGTTAGTTGTACATATCTTAGCAGTTCGGAAATGATATGTCTGAAATGTGAGTGGCAAAGATTTATCGTGTTTGAAAATAACTTACCACCTACATTTAAAAATACATTTGCTGAAGCAACCAGGCCATTTACGCTTGTTTCTTGAATTTATTATCATGACTCAAACCCAAGTGCTCCACACTGCAAGTGCAGTGCTGTACCAGGTAAGTGACAGAGCAAGTTTACTACATCAGAACAGTAAAAGCAATACATATGAAGCTGGTTATGTGATTCAAACATCAAAATGTATTAGTTTGCAAATCATGTATTAAGTGTTTGATGAAGACATGTGCATGTGTACACTAGTGTCTGCATAGTGTCAATAAAGATTAATCTAATCTAAATATATATATATATATATATATATATATATATATATATATATATATATATATATATATATATATATATATATATATATATATATTAGGGGTGTAACGATACGCGTATTCGTATTGAACCGTTCGGTACGACGCTTTCGGTTCGGTACGCGGTACGCATTATGTATACCGAACGGTTCGTTGGAGTAATTAATTATATTTGAAAAAAAAAAAAAAAGAGAGAGAGAGAAATATAATGATATGCGTTCAACAAGGTAGCCCAATAACCCAAACAACGTAACAGGCAACGCCCCTGACACTCCCGAAGAAGAAAAAAACACCATCTTATATGTTTATGTTAGGCTACTCAGCAGGCGCTCGCTCACTCAGTACACGCTGAAGGCTCGTTGCAAAATAGCCAATGCGTTTAACAGACTAGAAATGAGAAGATCCTCCAATAACCAACAGGTCTGGTGTTTGGGTGCACTTTGGATTCCCTTTTAGCTATAATGGTGATGGCAAGAGAGTGGTGGATAAAAAAACAACGGTATGTCGCATCTGCAACATGACAGGGTACACCAGTGGGAATACAAAAAAAAAAAAAAAAAAAACACCAGCGGGAATATCTGGGATATATGCGTCAGTACTATCTGGGAAAAGACGAAAAAAAAGGAGAAACATGCACGCAGCAAACTATCCCTGCAGCATTTATACACTATAGCTTACAGGGAATCCAACCCAAACACCAGACCTGTTGGTTATTTTAGGATCTTATATTTCTGGTCTGTTAAATGCATTCGACATTTTGCAACGAGCCTTCAGCGCATGCTGAGTGAGCGAGCGCCTTAGGGGCCGTTCACATATCGTGCCTAAAAACGCGTGGAAAACGCTAAGCGTTTCTCCTCCTTTCCAAAGCACTTGGGCAGAAGCGCTCATGAGGCGTCTGTCTTTGCTAAGCAACAATGACGTGCTCTCTCCATGAGACGCGGAAATTTCAGCGAAGGATAAATGGATTTGCAGCTCTAAAAATCGCTTGCAGTAGCTCTGCTACTAAATTCATTTCAAAATTGCAATCCATATACAACTATGATCAGCTGATCCTTCATCTTGGCTGAGCTCTCAACGTTGTTACGGGAAAGGATGAAGCTGATTGGTTGGTTCTTGTCACATGACCCGCGGTGCGCTTGCGGCATTCTGAAAAGTTGAGATGTTTTTACATTTTGCTGTATCTAAAACGTATCGAACCGAACCGAACCGTGACATCAGTGTATCGTATCGAACCGAACCGTGAATTTTGTGAACCGTTACACCCCTAATATATATATATATAATTAATGTATAAAAACATATGGGATAAACATGTAGCCTGTTCAATAGTTTATACTGCTTTATGGTCCAATGGCACATTTAATTTTTATTTTTTCTAGAGTTATTTGTCAACAGGAGATGTTTCGGAATAAAAACTGATTTGCATTGTTGCATCAGCTAAGCATTTGACACCAAAGTACACAACATTACATATTCCTTTATGCATCTATTCCTCATAGCCTCGTTTTCACTCATGACAGATGAAATATGTTGTCTACCATGACTAAGGTCCATAGAGATTCTCATAAAGTGGTTTTATAAGGTTTTAGATGACAGTGTCAAGGAAAAGTTACCTTGTATAGTACTAGAGTAGTATAGGTTTCAGTAGCTCAACTGGTTGAGCATAGCATTGGCAACACCAAGGACATAGGTTCACATGCATAACATGCATAAGTTTTAAAGTGCATACAATACCGTGAATGTATTGTAAGATGCTTTGGATAACAACATCATTTAAATGCGTATATTTAGTGTTGTAGGTAGTTCACTAACACAAGATAGTTTGTACTTTGATGTTTGTGAATAGTTTATGCAGAGTTCAAGCTTAGTGCATTAATAAGGAGGTGTGAAATCTTTTTTGTGGGAAATATTATATGTTTCAAATGCAGAGAATGTAATAATTTCATTTGCAAGATTTGCCCTGGATGAGAGCGACCTGATATTGAGCCCCAGCTTCAGTTATCAGTGGGTATTCTTATATGAATATTTATAAGATTACACAAGTACCATGTTTCCAGACAAGGAACATCTACAGTCTCCTTTGGATGTGTGCCAACTGGGTTTCTATTATTGGGTAGAGAAGGTTGTGGAGTTTTTTTGAATTTTTTACCAGAAGTGTAAGATCTCTATCCCAAATTATTTTTCTAGATCATGTCTAGTAAAGTCCAAGTTTTCTCAGAAGAATTGTACTTTGAAATTCTTTCATTTAAACTGATTATGATATATGTGGTCTGACACAAAGTCTGAGCCTCAGTCTAAAATTATGTTACTAAAACCACTTACACTGAAAGTTGAATCACCTTAAGATTGATTCTCATATTCTTCAGCTCTCAGAGGCCTGGAATCGATGCTAATGTTTGTGCAATTTACATTAGGCTTGTCAGCTTTAAGGCTTTAAGGAAAAGTTCATCTCAAAAAATGAAAGAAAATTTGGTCTGTTTATTCAAACCTTGTGATATTCCAAAATAGTTTTGAGGAAGGACTGTATGGGCCGATAATCATTGGTGGTTCTTAATTGGTAGCTCTGCAAATAAAGTATTTTTAAACACCAAAATCCATGTGTGTGCCTGGATGTGGAATTTTGTCTTTTCTGCTGAATGAGATTTGCTTATAGTAGTTTACGCTTTTACTTTATTTCTTCTGTAGAATGCAAAAAGAAACTTCAGCGAACTGTGCTGGTCGTTCTCTTTCATGCAGAATTTGCTTTGAAAAGGATGTAAAAGTATAATTAAAATGGTTCAAACAATGGTCATGTAGGTTTGGAACGACATTGAATGTGCTTTAATTTTTGGGTGAACTATTTCTGTAAATATGACACACAATATAGTATAATAAAAAATATATGTGTGAAATTTATTATGTTATGTTATGTTGCATGTTGGCTTTGAATGCAAATGAGTTCTGTTTTAAAACTCGTATTTGTCCAAATAATTCAATCTGCCCCAGTTTTGACCCACTCAAACTAAACCCATAGAGTAGAAGCTTCAACATTTCTAGCATTAGCATGCTAGTGATTACTGATCTTGATCTCTTCTAGGATTAGCCAAGCCCTTAGCATTTTAGCTAATCTGGTTGATACCTGTTTTTATTGACATAAGAGCTGAGTTTGAACAGTTCCTCCTCCCACAGTCTGATGCGATCTGTCTTCGTACCCTCCCTAGTGAATCTTATCTGTTTTGGATGAGTATTTTGGCGGATCTTTTCTGGAAGACAGATTTATGGGTTTAGCCATTTGGCTTTAGGCTTCAGTTCTTGCGAAATCTCTGTGAAGTTCATAAAGTACAGCCTTTATTCTTTTGATGATGTTCAGGGATTGTGATAACCTATTTATTTCTATACTTAAATGTAGCAAGAAACGGGCCCTGGAATAGACCATTCCAGAACTGTCATCTGGATTGGTTGGATTGTAGTCCATCTCAGCTCTAGGCTTCCAACATATGGTCTGTTGAGCTTTTGAAGCAGTTCAAACAGTCAGATATATTAATAAAGGCGATGGACCGAACTCACGTTTTTCTAGGCAGTCTGTCTGTTGAAACATTCCAACAGTTCATCTCATAATAGCTGTTGTATGTTTCTGTAGAGAAAGATTAAGGGTGCGGCCTGGGAGATAGTTGTCTAAACATAGAGTTAAGACCTTCAGACTGTGTTTGTACATCTGCTGCATTTGTCAGGGTCAGGACTTACACTTTAAAGTCCTGGTTTGGGATTTGGCTGGATCTTGAAGCTTGGATTGGATTGAAGCATCTCTGGTATTAGCGCTTAGCACTTTTTTTTCTCCTAGATCTGTGGCCCAGCTCAGTCCTCGCCACTTTTACCATGAAATTTGAGAAATTATTTCAGCTCTACTTTGACTGTAAGGGACTATATGGAACATGTAATTATTATTATTTTATTGTAAGACTGTCTAGTTTATCATTAGGCCAAGTTTGACCCCTTAGATTTCTACCATGAAATGGCATTTGCAAACCATTGCACCTCTTTAAAGTCTATTTTTTTAATTAAACCTTTAAGTTATATAGACTTTAGTTACATTGCATCTCGATTTTGCCACATTCTCATTTGCATATACTCGTTTACAAAAATGTTTAATTCAAGATCAGTCATCAGTATTTTGGCCTTTTCAAGAAAACAAATGGGGACAATTTAAATTTCATTTAGATTTTATCTTCTTAGTAAAGTCTGCTGTATGCTGTTTTTAGATAATGTTATTGAGTTACAGTTCTCTTATACTAGACTTCACTTCTCCAAATCAAAGAAAAGATGTTAGACTGAGATGTTATTTCTGTTCTTGGTTGCCATAATGTCACATGCAGATAAAGATCTCTTCGCCTCTATTTTAAATCTAAGTTTCACAGCATAACCTGAATATAAAATGAGGAAGGGAGGTGCAGGCTCATTGGTCAAGGCCTCGTCTCTGACACAGTCAGGAGGAAATATGGAAAGGAAATTAAATTGCCCCATCATTCTGACAAAGGGAGGTGAGAGGAGGGAACTGACATGCCTTGTCACGCTTCATTGTTTCAGATCTCAAGTCTCATAAATTTGCACGGCTCTCATGAAAGAAAGCAATAATGCGTTATCACATTGCCACCATAATTAACATTCACCAACTGTAACTGATCCATCTTTCATTCTCTCCGCTCAGGAACTACCTAAACGTGTGTGTGAGTGTGAATAAGTATTCCATTTTGTGTCTTTGTAGGTGCCTGATATTTTTGCCTATACTCTCTCTGCCGCAAAATCCCCCAAATTTCATCGCAATCGTCCTCTTTGATCCCTGCGTGCTGACATTCTTTCAGCCTCAAAATGGCAGCAGTCATTTTGAACACCAGGCATGTGCGCTAGTACACTCAATATCGCAGTAGGTACCCACTCTAGCAGGGGTGACAATTCTTCTCTTTCAGACAATGTGGCATTAGTGCTTGTTAGCTCCACCATTAGCTATAGAGCTCTCAAATTGAGGCTTTGGCCGAGGATGTGTTTGGCTGGCTCCACTTGGAATTCCGTACCATGTATTTACTCCTGTGAGGAGAGTATTAGAGGGCTGCTTCGTTGAGCTCACAATTACTATAATCACAAAATTTCAAGTTGACGCGTGCCCACGGTGGAGGAGAAATGGAAGGTGCAATTATTTAAGAAGCTCCTGTTAGCTCTTCTCAACCATGCTTCAGTGCTCATCAGCCACAGCACCAATTCTTCAACAACATCTACAACAACCTGCAATTGTGGCTTTTTGCTCCACAGCTGATGGAATCCATTTATCAGGATGGCGCAGTGTGCAACTAGCCCTCCGCTATAGCCGATCCCCCACCCAGCGGTGGCCTTTAGGTTCGTGTTTGTTTGTTTTTCTGCATTGTGTAGCAATTTGATCAAAGCCATTTTTTTTTTCTTTTTTTCAGCTTTAGAAAAGAAACCTGTCCAATATAACAGTTTTATCATTAAAGGTTGTAGGGCAATTCCAGATCAACCACAAGTGGATGAATTTTGTGAAGGAAATCTATTCGCTATAGCACAAAAAAAAAAGAGAGAAAAGTTAAGGCCTTTTCACATGACTCACTTCAGGGCTTCAGTGCACTGTTGAACACGCTGCTTTGACCTCCACCTGAAAAGCATCATCAGTAGCAGCATGGAGAGGCAGTTTTACAATGTTTTTAGGAAGAAAGTGGGAGGAACACTCGGTTTCACAACAAAACCATGTATTTGAGCTTAGAATGGAAAAACTAAGCACAAAAATATACTGCAGAAAAAGGACAGTTGAAGGCACACGTAGGCAAAAAAACATTGAATGATAAAGTGTGAAAGATAAATATATAAATGCAATTTATATATATATATATATATATATATATATATATATATATATATATACACACAAGTAAAAAAAACATTTGAAGAAAAGTACCATAATAATTTTATTCACATATTTTTAAAATTGCAGCCATTTATTTTTACTACATTTCTTGTTGCATGGTACCCTATAAGAAATGATGTAATTGAGCCTGAATATGTGAAATTCACAAATAGAGGTGCAAAGAGAATGCATTTGGTAATGACCTGAACCAAGAAAGTTCAGCGAAGGGTCAAAGTTGAAATAGTTTGAATTTTTTAATTGTTTAGTTTTGAATGTTTCACTCATTGACGTGCAATGGGGCTGACTCTTCAATGTAGGTTCAATGTAGTGCTATAGTTCATGTCAAACGGCCTTCATGATGTTTCCAATTGATGTCCAGGTTCACAGAAATAAATCAAATTCTAGAAATAATTTATATAATCTGAAATGACTTGCAAGGGTGACTGTTTTTTTCCTTGAAGACCAGTGAAGAGTCATAAAGGATATTCAGTCATAAAACGATATTTGTAGAAGGGTAAGATGATGTGTGAATATTAGGTAATGCAACCTTCAGATTTAGATTCCCTTTCTTTATAACGCCTAACTTTCAAGTTTCAGGTGAGATAATCCACTGGTTAAAGTCAGCCCGCATGGGTGGTCTCAATCTGACTCATTCCTGCTGTGCAGGCGCACCTTGAAAGCCACAGCAATGATTCTCCATCTCACAGATCGGGTGTGTATAAAGCTGATTAGTGCTCTTTTAGTTTTGCAAAGGAGAAGGCTTACCCGCAATGTAAACCACTTCCTATGGCTTTGTTTGCAAGGATGTGAAAAAGTTTGATGTTCTTAATATAATTGCCACGTCTGCTTTCTGTGCATTGCGAAAACAAAGAAAACTGAAAACTGAGCTATCAAAAATCTCTGGTGTATACACTGAAACATGAATCATTTGTGCATTTGATTCATTTAAGTGAATTAATTTGTTTGGATGGTTTATTCATGTAAATGAACTGGTTCAAAAAAAAAGGCATTTTGTTTTACTGCATCTAATTGTTTTGCAAAATATCGCCATCCATCACTGGTTTAACTCAGTTTTATACAGTTATATTTATTGTAAAATTAAGTGTGATTCTGTTAAACAGGCCTCTTCTGTGAGTTATATACATTGCCTTGTTAAATAGCTTCAATACATTTTGTTAGTCGTTTGTGGCTTTTAAAATTGGTATCTTAGCTGTTTAGCAAGATGTCATCTTATAGTAGATTCCCCAGCTCAAAGATTCCATTGATATGATTAAAAACAGTCATTTTGGACCCAATGTTGTGCCACAAGTTAAAAACGTACTCATCTGAAAAAACTTCAATATACAAATGTGTGTCAGTTTTCAACAGGAGTGAATTATAAGTGCCTAATTGTCAGTTGTTCACCGTTTCGGAATATATATGGGTTGCTTTTTGGTTAAATGTGTTTGGTAAACACAAACATCCTGAAAACAGAACAGTTCATGTGCAAGATTTCGTGTGGGTTTGGTTGAAATGCGAGAGATGGTGAGTGAAGCATGTAATTACATTAACCATTTTCATCCTCGTGGTGAAAGACCATGTGGTTCTCCAAAACACGGCTGACCAGTTTCTCAACACTTTAAATACTTTTCTTGCTGGAGGTCATTGGGATGATTTCTCGAGCCTCAGCATAGCATTACTGTCAGATGATTTGAAAGGCACAAAGAACATCATTCATTAAGAGACTGAAGTCATTAAATGCTTTTCCACACTCATTTTGTTTTTAACGCTGCTTGAGACACCAATAGGCCAACGTGCGTGGAAAACCCAGTCCTGTCAGGATTTATGATGCACATCCCAAGAATTAGAAGATGCTACTTAAATGTAAAAGTATTTTCAGATCATGAAATTGACATTATGACATATCTTTGTGAAAAGGAAATGGAAATGAAGAGAAAACAGGAAGAGGTTACAAGTATTTTCATATGGCTTTTTATTAGTGTGTTTAAGACAGATCTAATTTTAATTTGTGCAGAACACTATAAACTATTGACTGTATGCGTGTCTTATGACTGGTCTTGTGGTTTTTCGCTGCAGTTTCAGTTTATACACTGTTCAGGCATAATATTGACAACCTTCCTAATATTGGTCCCCCTTTCGCTTCCAAAAAAACATTTCAAAAAAGGCATGAGCCCATCAACTTTGAGGACAAAATGTTCATTTGCTGCCTAATATATTCCACCCACTCGCAGGTGCCATGATGAAGAGATGATCGGTATAGATATTCGCTTCACATTTCAGTGGTCATAATGTTATGACTGATCGGTGTACATTAAGCGCAGAGGTATTTATAAATCAATTGCTTTAAAAATGTTTTACCTTTTAAATGAGGTAAAGCTGTTGCTTTTTGTTCCCACTTCTTCTCAGTTTGTGAACTTCCCTCTTTCAGTCCTTTCAATCAGTTTCTTGAAGCACGACCCTGTTAGCCTTCTCCAGACCTCTATAAGAGAGACCGTGGCCTCTGTTTACTGGCCACTCAATCATTTCATAGGACTCATTTCATGAATCATTTTCTTCAAAAGGTGTTCCACACAGTCCCTGGTGTCAGCATATTGTTCATCACTTAGAAACATGAGTGATTCTCAGGCTTCCGTTTGAGGCTTTGGTTAGATGTACTGGATTACAGTCATTTCAAGCGATATGAGGTATGTTCCCAGAACCGTCTCAGTGCCGGTGAGAGGTTGATCTGTGAAGAGATTATTTAGATCGAGAGATGTTCTACAGCAGCTGTTGGCAGCCTCTATTGCATGTTCACCCAGGTCACCCAGTTATGTACTCAACACTCATGTCAAAGTATCAGTAAGATTCCTTCGTGTATAGCGACTCACATACAAGTTAAAATATTCAATATACAAATGTTTTTTTTAGTTGTTGAAGTTGAAGTCTATAATCAGTCAATTGAAATTGTGAAAATAAAGACTCATTTTTAAAAATTGGTTAATTTTAGGACCAGTATATGACAGGTGTGGCACAGATGTTAGTTTTAGGCTCTTTTACTTTTATTTGACAGCATTTACTGGCCATATTTTTTTAGCAGTCCTAAAAACTGTATGTGCATTATTTAATATTAATTGCAGTTATTATTATTATTATAAAAAATATATAATGTATAAAACTATTAATATTGTTATAAAATTAAACAAATCAGTAAATATAATAACCATAATCATGATGATATATCATTGATTGACTGATTCAAACTGATTAGTAATGATTAGTTTGCAAATCAGACATCACTATCACAGTTATACACTATACACCTCTGATATCACCTCTGCTGGGTTTTTAACAGCATTGAGTTTGTTTTCATTGCTACCTGAACCTTCGTCTCTTCCTGTCTGTGTAACAGCCTGTTAAAGTGCTCTGATCACAGAGTGGATGTCTTCTTTTAGGCAGCTGTTGGGTTTGGCTTTCTGCAAGGCCAGGGGAAAAACAGCTGACTCTACAGTGGTACCAGATCTTTATATAGCACAGGGACGTCCAACCGGTTAGCATGATACTGACAACTAGATTAATGACCATACTCTCTCTCTCTCTCTCTCTCTCTCTCTCTCTCTCTCTCTCTCTCTCTCTCTCTCTCTCTCTCTCTCCATTTATTACACTCAGCTTACTATGTTTGTTTATAAACCTCTTGAGGGAGGTTTATATATTTCGTTGCTGAGACAAGTCAACCTGCGTTTGGCGAGAGCAGTTTGGGAAACATTTGTGAAATAGTTTGTGAAAGTTTAAATATTATGGAAATATATAGATTTAAAATTCGAAGTATTTCATATATGCATTTTTATGTCTAAAATTATTTTTTTATAGTGTATATATACTTTTTTGATAACTTCTCGATATATATATATATATATATTTTTTTTTTGTAATTTATGTTGCTAGTTTTAGTTTTTTTTCTTGTCTTAGTTTTATACATGTAGTATGGATTTTCAGTAATAAATTAATGAATTTTCTGGGTATTTGTTTGATTAAATAATAGATCTGTGTCGTGTCATTGACAAATCTTTACTTTAACACCAAATATGCCGCATTTACCAACAAGGCTATTTATTTATTTGTCAAATATTTGTTACCATTCCTGGACATACATCCTATCTTTAACCCTTACACACTACAATATAAATCTCATCTGTTTTAAGTTTTCTCCCTTGATTTTGTATGGAAATACTATTGCGTCGTACATCAAGATCTCTTGTCAGCTATTCAAAATGCATTAGCACCGTGTGCTCTTAGCTCTATGTGATGGATCACATTACTCGCATGCTGTATTCAGGCCATAGCTCTGTGGGGATTTTTCCTGTTGTTTCCAGATAGCTGCTCCCCCTCTGCCCTCATTTTAGTTTAATTGAGTCCTCGTTTCACAGGACCGCTTCAGCGTCTGGGATCAAACTGGGAGCTCCTGCCAGGCCAGTGGGACTGCAAACCACATGAGGCAGAGCGAAAGAGAGAGTGATGAGCAAATCCCTCTGGGCTTTGTGCGGGCTGCTCTCCTCCCCTGAGTCACTGTGTCTTTATCTCCTCCGCCGAGGCTTCGTTAGCCATTAGCGACAGGTCTCCGTTAGTAACGACACAGGG
>NC_068375.1:32347961-32377961 GCF_023724105.1 Carassius gibelio | reverse complement strand
TGAATCTTGGATTGGAGGCAGAAAGATAATGAAAATATATGTTAATTTGTTATTTTAGTACAAAGACAACACACACAAATTCACGCTAACCTGCAACCAGCCTAGTAAAAACCAAAGCACTATAATACACGGAGTATACATCCTAGGCTTTGCTGAATGTAGCCTGTTCTGTGTCAACAAAGCAGAACTTCAGCATTTTATAATACGAGTTAACAAGATATTCTAGCCAGAATACATTTATAGAATATAATTTATTTAAATGACTGATTTTATATATACACACCAGAGCCACAGCCTAAGGCAATTATAAAACTTCTGCTAATTCTGCTTGTTTAAGTCACTATTCGAATTTAAATAAATGATAAACAGCTTAGCACCTTGTTTTCATGCTGGCTTTTTTTTTTTATAGCACTTGTGCACACACAGCTGTTTAAAAGCACATGCCTGCACATGTACACGCTTATCCCTATGATACTAATATAGGACAAGCTTATTTTATTGAAATCCTTATATAAACCATCACTGGAGAAATCCTAAAGCTGATCTCAGATCATGATATGGTTAAAATGTGACAAAAATGCAGTGGTGGACGAAGTACACAAATCAAGTACTTGAGTAAAAGTATAGATACATATGGTAAAATATTACTCCAGTAAAAGTAAAAGTACTCCTTTTTCAATTTTACTCAAGTGAAAGTACAAAAGTACTCAATTTTTTATGTACTTAAGTAAAAAAGTACTGCAAGATAGATGTTTGCAATTTTACATAGGCTACTTAATTTAATTTTATATTAGCACATTTTTTTATAATCCTACTGCTCAAAATACCTGGGATTTTTTCCAAAATAACCACTATATGGTGTCAAAATATATTTTTGTTGTTGATATGGACTACGCTGATGAGAGTAATGTTCACTGTGAAGCTTACACTGTGATGTACCTGAGAGAAAACAGAGATGACCATCTGATCTTCACCAGTAAGAACAAAGTATTTTAAAGTTAGTTGTTTTTCAGAACATCAAAGTTACAGTACAGACCAAAAGTTTGGAAAACTCATACAAAAGTTTTCTTTATTTTCATGACTATGAAGATTGTAGAGTCACACTGAAGGCATCAAGGGCTATTTGACCAAGAAGGAGAGTGATGGGGTGCTGCTCCAGATGACCTGGCCTCCACAGTCACTGGACCTGAACCCAATCCAGATGGTTTAGGGGTTAGCTGGACCACAGACAGAAGGCAAAAGGGCCAACAAGTGCTAAGCATCTCTCGGGGAACTCCTTCAAGACTGTTGGAAGACCATTTCAGGTGACTACCTCTTGAAGCTCATCAAGAGAATGCCAAGAGTGTGCAAGCAGTAATCAAAGCAAAAGGTGGCTACTTTGAAGAACCTAAAATATGACATATTTTCAGTTGTTTCACACTTTTTTGTTATGTATATAATTCCATATATAATTCCACATGTGTTAATTCATAGTTTTGATGCCTTCAGTGTGAATCTGCAATTTTCATAGTCATGAAAATAAAGAAAACTCTTTGAATGAGAAGGTGTGTCCAAACTTTTGGTCTGTACTGTATATATGACATGATAATAAGGCCTGAAGTTAGGAAGAACATTTTAAGGAAAAAAATAAAAAAAGAAAATTCATAATGATTTTTTCCTTCTCAAATCTTGTCTGTGGTTTAAAAACACCCCTGGCCAAATGGGGTGCATCTCTTCCCACTTTGATAATTACTGTAGTTACCATGTTCTGAACATCACATCCTTTCTTTTCTCCCCAGATGTGATCTATCTATCTATCTATCTATCTATCTATCTATCTATCTATCTATATATATATATATATATATATATATATATATATCTATATCTATGTTGCTGAATAAAAATATTTGGACATTTATAAAAATTACATCAACTTAGCAACAACAAGCTTGTTAGCTAGACAGTTAGCATCGGCTAACAATATTTACTTATTTTCAGTACGATGAACATTCATGTCTGTCTACTCGTCTAGTTAATCCAAACAATATACATATGTATAACGTTAATGTCGATAAACAATATAAAAACAGACGTAACATAGGACATTTTAATAAAACTGTTAACATTACGGCAGCGGTGAATTTGAACATGCATGAGTTATTGTATTTAATCTGTGTTGTTTTAAGTTTTTTTGTTGTTGTTGTTGTTGTTTTTTTACCTAAAATTGATGTGTCTGCATCGTCTGCACTCGAGCATTTGAGTGGGCTTAAATAGATCTCTCTTTACAACGGATTTAGTTCCCAAACAACTGACAGTTTTGACCTAAATATGATTTTCAGTTACAATAATTAATCCAAAATTTCGACATAACTTACTTTTAGCAACATCAGACGCACGCGCGCTCACAAGATCTCCCGGTTCTTACTTCTGGTGACTCGCACTAAACGGTTCATTTGAATCAGTGAGTGGTCGACTCCAGAACAGCTGCAATCGGATCATTCTAATTCGTAAACGAATCGTTTGGTGCGATTCGCGATCCGATTTAAAGGTTTATTTTGAAAAGACTCAGTTCGTTCATGATGAATCAGACACCGCTTCTGCGTGTCGGAGCACGTGATATAGGGAGTAACGATGTGTTTTATGAAATGTAGTGAAGTAAAAAGTACGATTTTATGCTTTGGAATGTAGTGAAGTAAAAGTAAAAGTTGCTCAAAATAAAACTACTCCAGTAAAGTACAGATACTAGAAAAATGTACTTAAGTACAGTAACGAAGTAAAGCTACTCCGTTACTGTCCACCACTGCAAAAATGCCCAGACAGGTGACCAGTAGTGTGGATTTGACTAAACATGGTTAACCATCTATGGCATCTGTATGGCTATTTAAAGGGGCCATATGACATTGCTAAAAAGAACATTATATTGTGTATTTGGTGTAATGGAATGTGCTTATGCGTTTTAAAGTAAAAAAATAAAATAAAAAATATTTTCCACATTATTGTATGCCCTGCCTTTCTGAAATGTGTCAATTTTTACAAAACTCATTGTTCTGAAAAGCAAGGTGTATGCTGATTGGCCAATCTATTCAGTGCATTGTGATTGGCCGAATTCCTCAAGCGTGTGACGAAAATGTTACGCCCCTTAACATACTGAGATGCAGAACCCTGGTGCGATGAGACAAAACCAATAAAACCCATTACAAACGAGCCATTTGTAGGATCCAGTTGGCAAATAATTATTGATTATAAATGACTTATACTATCTTTTTATGCGCTGCGTATCACGCCGCGTAAACATAAAACCATGACTGCATTTGTGATCGGAGAAATGACAAACAACAAGCACAACTCTACACTGCTCAAAAATCGCGTTTGACTCATCAGTGGCAAATTTTTTAAATATGTAAACGTACTTACAGACTGTGAGTAAGAAGAACCAGTAAAGTTGGAATTGCCCGACTTTATAGAAACAGACACCGGCATTGTAGGCTTCTCTCCCAATATGCGCTGCACACATCTAAATATTTGGGTTGAACCGTTCTAGAATGGTGCTGTAAATATTACTTAACCACTGATTTCTAGTTGTGTACTCTTTTGGAAGACCAAACAAAGTAGTTTCACTTTCACAACGACATGCGCAGCGTCTTCACAACACGGCGGTGGCAGCAACAGTGAGAATTAAAAAAAGTTACGCCTTCTTTCTTTGCGTGAACATTTGGGTGGCATTATGCAAATTTTCCCACATCGTGACGTAGACGTGGGGTGTATTAGAATGAGCCATTTTAGGAGGGTGTGGTTTACTTAACTTTGATAAAGAATATCTCTTTGGATTTGAGACTTTAGTCTTTGCAACTTTACAGATCTTCTTTATGCACCAAAAGCTTGTAACACTCCAAAGAGAAAGGAACGTTTTTCTAGGGGTGAGAAAAAAATCAAATGTGTGCAGAGACACAAATACAAATGCATCAGAATCAAGAAGCACTGAAACTGGTTATCTGAATCATTACCCATTTAAAATGTACTGCTAAGGTCTTCTAAATGGTGGACTGTTTTTATTTTTATTTCAGTGTAAGTAACTGTAGTATATATTCAGGTATAACATTTTTTAATTAAGTTTGAATTTGTAGAAGTTTTTCATTTTTCATCAAAAAACGTTTTTCAGATTTATTTAGCACACCTCAAACAGGAACAAGGATCCAATTCATACAGCCGAAAACCAGTTGCAGGGCCAGTCTGTTAAAAAGACTGAATTCCAAGCAACACCAAGCAATTCCAAGCAACACAGTGTTAATGAACCGGCACCACCCTCATCAAGAAGAGAGAAAGACAATACATTGCATTTAGGAAAGATGTTGAATCGAAACCCCTCATTCAACATTTACACGTATCAGTTGCAGACAGGCCTTAACGCTGCATATATACTAAGGCACCTCACACTGAACATGCATTTGCTTCCTACACCAGCTTGACATGCTTATCTTCAGATTTGCTGCAGCTATTCCTACCATGCATTTCTCTAACCTTATGATGTAATAAATACTTCTGCTCACGGCCACACAGAAAGAAAGAGGTCACACAGCAAGGGCATTAAAGAGCTGATCTGAAGCTCTTAATATTGATGATGAAGGGCACATTCTGCCTGCAGCCCTTTTTGGACATTTGAGCCATTTACAGAGAGAAAGAGATCACTTTGGGTCACTGCAGATTCTTTGTTCATTTTTTTATTGGACAATGGAAATCGCTCTGCAGCTCTCCATTGTGCCTCTCCATTGACGTCCTGTCTGGCATCAGTAATGAGCAGGATGGATGCCTCTTACATATTCTGCAACCTGTGTGCGCACACCCATCTACCTACTGACAAAACTCAATGCTCAATGCTCAATGCTCAATCTCTCTATTAAATATTGGTATTATTGATAATAATTAGCCTACAAGGACAACACAATATCCTCACAATGCTTAGTCAAAAAAGCCAATAGTGAAGCATAAAGGCAACCTTTTAAAATAAACTGTGCTACTAAGCCAGGCATGATTCATATGGGCCCATGGCTAGGGTGTAACATTAGAGAAACAGAATCATGCACACTTTAAGCACAAAGCATGCAATAAATCAAAAAGAAACCATAAAATAAAAACTAAAAGGTAAAGAAAAGGAGGCAATTGGATGAGAAATGCATGTGGTTTATGCACTGATGAAAGTTGCCTTCAGTGGATGAAATAGCATGAATCAGACAAAGCAGAAACGCCCCCCTGCGCATGAACATACAGAAGCTCCTGTGTGCATTGTGTGTGCAGGCTATGATTAATCTGCCATTATCAAACACACGTTAAATAATTTCTAATACAATAGGTGGAAAATACCCGGGGAATCTTTATATAAGACCGGGAGATCATTTCATCCTTTAATCTTTAGATTAAAGATAGAGTTTAGAATTTAGATTAATAAGGGATTTACATACAGTAGGCTATATGATTGATTAATGAAATTGTTTAGGTATCTTGTAACTTTAGATTAAGAATCCATCCTTCATTATTAAAATCTCGGAACCTAGAGACTCATTCTATATATGTGAAATGAGATATATAGATATATATTCTGTATAGGTGAAATGAGAGTGATCTAAAGGAGGATGACAGCACAAAGAGAACTCACCCACAGCACACATATAACGATGACAATAACAAGGGCTGCAGGCGGCAGTCAGGAAACTAACATTCCTTTCATAGCTGGAGGAAGAGTTTGATCCTATTTTAGACAGAAGACAGGATCTCCAGATCTTCAGTGTAATCGACGTCAAACTGTCTGCGTTGAAATCCCACAGTGTAACAAAGATGTCTCTGACCGATGAGGATACAAGATCCTACTTTCCAAATGTCGACAAAGCTGTTTTGATTGCGTGTCTTCTCCTTTTCACGTCCTATAGGCACATCTGCCAACGGGCCTTTGCTATTTTCTGCTTAGGCTCTTGGTCCAAAGCCCTCGCCCATGAAATTATTCTGTCCCTTTAAAAACAATACTTCCGGGATTTGCTGAAAAATAACTAGGGGGAGTGACGTTCGAACAGCTGAAGGGCTGTCATTTAAGCGATTGGTCGCTTTCTCGTCTGCGAACCAATAACAGTTGCATACTTATGCATTATTTGAATATATTTGAATAATAGTAATATATTTCGACGAAAACTATTCCCATTGGTTGCGTGGCAGGCAACGTCTTAGCAAGCCACGCCCTCGTACACGTGCAAGTTGTTCCTTTTACTCCGCTTTGGTGGGGATACGTATAGATAATGACAGGACACAAATAGGGTTCATGTAATCTTGCATGCTAATAATATTAAGATTAACTGGCAAATAATTTTTTGTAGAGTAATTTAAGCAACCAAAATATATTAATCGAAAATAAACACCTTCACTCACATTTCTCGGATAAACTGAACTGTAGTGTTCAAATTAGGCTACAAAGGGAACGTAGGTCCTATGGAATGATTCTGAAAAAAAATAATAATAACAATTTATAATCAGTGACAAATCGGAAAAGTATACGTTTTCCTAAGAACCCTGCAAAAGTCATATTTCCAGTTAACATTTTTCATCGGTCGAAAGCCACGTAGGACTTGACTTAAATCCATCAGTGCTGGAGACTGAATTTCTGAACAATTACACATAACAACATTAGGTTTGTTTAAATCAAATGATGATAACTAAACCCTTAGTTAGTGTCAGTGGTTATTGCCCTTTTAATAGATTATGTACAAGCATTTGCATCTTCATATGCTGCTGATTGTGTCGCTCATGTGAAGCTTTCATTAAAATCAGAAATAGTGGAGCGTTCAAGTTCACATTTTCTTTGAAACAAATGTGAATGTAAATTCATATTTTGACTGTTTTTAAATGAAGCAGCACATGCTCACCACTAGATGGCGGGATTGTACCACAGAAGCATCAGGCATAAATCAAGTCCTTCAGACTGCACCACAGACTGCATATCTATGCACAGACTAATGCAGGTTGACGTTAATTTGCTACAGTTAAGATGCTGTTAAATCAGTGGAAATTAAATAGTATGGTTCGTTTTTGTTGTTATTTCTCTCCTTTTTCAATAATTTTAAGAAACTGCACTTTTTTTTCTTATCTCAAATACAGCTGCACCTTTCTTATTTCACACAATTAAATGAAATTCAGTTCAAACCTGCAGCTATTTGTTCTAAACATCGGGACTTTGTTTGTTTTATAGGATTATACTGATACAGATGCTGTAAATTATGCGAGTTTAAGAGCGATTCACACACCTGTGCGCGTACAAAGTACATTATTCGACGCGTCATCTTTTAGAACCGCCTCCGTTCTCCGTTAGTTGAAGATGATTGGCTCATGCACCTGTCACTGACGCCATGGGGACGCCGAACAGTTCTCCTGGCGCGTTGCGAACACAGACGCCACTTCTCTCTTATTTTTATGATGAATGTAAACATCAACGATTGTTCCCCGCAACCTCAAATATAATTTCGAAAGTGGAGAAAATAAAGTGACTAATGCCAAAGGAGGTGATCAAGTCATAATTGTGCTGTGTTGGACTAAAATCTCAGCAATGTCGCTACTGTGCGTGCGAGGTAAGTGTTTGGGACCTTTAAATGTTTTTCAGTTTTCTTGTTATTACACTGACTTCTATTTATGGTGTACTTGTGTATATATGCTTCTGGTTTGTAACCGGTAAACTTGAAGTGCATCTCAAACCGGTTAAAGCAACAGGTAACAGGTTATGAGAATGTTATAATTCAAGAATAGGTTTTTAACTTTCGATAAACAAGTGGTGTTATTGTGGATGGGAGGCGACTCGTCTTCCCTGTTAATGCGTTTAACGGTTTTTCCCGGTTGTGTTTTCTGTTTTATGTGCTCTATTGATATCTGTACTGCAAAATCTGTGCACACAACTGTTTTTTTTTTAATGGATACCTGTGAAGCCATCCATGTCAAATCAATATTTTTTTTTAGATTACTGAGCTTGAGTAGACTTAACGTTGGTCACTAAATATATATTTGTGCGTCTTTAATCGACGTCAAATCGCTTTGACTCCATTTATATTGTAATCTAAATAGGCTACTAAACGTTGTGTGTCAAATCAGTATCCGAATTTACAATATAATGTGCGGAAAAATAAAACTGAAATCCATTTGTCATCAAAGCCAAATTCGGAACAGGATACTAGTTCTATATTATTACTATTTTTTCTTTTTTTTTCTATTACTATTTACTTTGCTAGTACGAGATTTCGAATTCAGCATTTGAGATTGGATTTGTTAGCAAATCTCTTCCAGTGGTGGGAGATTGGAATTTGCGAAATTGTTGCTCATAATCAGAGTTGAGAATTTTGAACAAATCTTTAACCCTAAGGTTGAGGATTGATACTTTAAACTTTGTGGCTTATTAAGGAGAGGTGTTCTATTTTTTTTTTTTTTTTTCTCTAACCTTGTATTTGTGAATGAACCTACATATCTAAATTTGAATATTTGAATAGGCTCCTTTGACTTGAGCCTGTAAGTTACTATCTAGTAACCACTCAGAACATCCTAATAACTGCATGTTTGAAGTTGGCATGGAATCACAATGTGGAAGAACGTATACTTCTGTTTCATTGTGACTTGTTAAAAGTCTTGTTATTTTATCAGTTCTGTTGAGCTATTGACTATTGAGATAATTTACAACAGCTAGTCTAAATATTCTGCTTTTAGAAATAATATGGAAACGGAATATTTGCAGCAACAGTATGCATGCATATGAGCAGTTAAACTGTCTAAAAGAGTTTGCTCCTTTTATAAATCTAATACAATTGATTTTAGTTCGTCTGGACTAGAGTAAATTGCTGTTCTGTGAGGTCTTTTGTGTCAGAGATCTGTCATGCTGTCAGCAGTCATGGCAGAAGAAGCATGTACAGAAAATCAAAAGAGACTGACATCTCAATGATGAATAGAGAGATATTCTGGGATAACAGAAGAAAATAAATATGATTTGGTCTCATTGTGAATGTAACAGTGGATTACTATTACCCTACCTGCATACAGACCTTACACTTATGCATTTTCTATCAGCAGCTTTGCTCCAGAACGTGTTTTACAGTTGAGGCACAGGGTGTAAAGAAAGTGTATATGCAAAGAGCTGCATGGTAATATTTTAGCAGATTTGATTTGCAGTGTTTTGTGTGTTGCTGTGGATTGTTGAGAAGTTTTTTCTCCACATGTAGAGAGGAAGCACACAGGCACAAGGGGAAAGGGAAAAGTTAGACAGATTTACAGTATATAGCACGATGCTGGTGTTGTGTGGCGGGACAGAGCTTCAGTGTTATCCTTTTGGATTGCCACTGATCTAAACCGTGTTATTTTACTAATATTTATGCATGATTATTATTTATTCATATTTAGCTTTTATTTACATATTTTAGTTGTCATATGAATTTTATTTGAAGTTTTAGTAATTTTTTGTCGTGTTTTTTTAGTTTTAGACATTTTAATGCTTCAACCTTTTATTTCAGTTAGTATCATGCTTCTAATTTTCATTTAGGTTTTACGTTGAAGTTTTCCAAATAATGTTTAGAATTCATTTTATTTAAGCTTTATTCCAATTAATAATGATTTGCATTGTAATCTGTTGTTTGTGTTATGGGTAACCGTAACAACGCTGGTGCTAAAGCCGAAGTAAATTATTATTATTTTTTTTCTGTACTGTTTTAAAATAGGGCTGTCAGTAGAATAAAGTAAATGTGGTTAGTTTTATGATTTCTGAGCAGACATATTTTGTTAAACTGAAAATTTCTCTAATTGTCCTGGATCCTCTAGCACCTCCTTATGAGTTTTTTGATGTCCATAGGTGTAGATAAACATACATTTGATACTAATGGTTTGGGACTGTTATGTTCATATGGAGCTATCAGCCAATCTCTGTTTTCATGTCATTTTTCTTTGGCTCCAGAGTAATTAGTCACATGGCAATTATGATTTTGTCAATAAATGGTTAGCTCCAAATTTTCTGTCCCTTGAACAAAGATTGCCTATTTTGGAGTCTAGTGTCAGCTGAACAGCTGTCATTAAAATGCAATATGAATTTTAATTTTTCCAGGTAGACCTCGTGGAAATTGTTTGGGAGAGGGTTAAAACTTTAATGGCTATGGGTTGGATGTTGGGACTGAACCCTGTGCTTTCCTTTTGAACTCTCTTGATATATGTGGTTAAATCCTCTATTAAGCAGTATTTTGCCTGTATCTGAATTGTGTCCCTTTCATCATTAAAAAAAATCTCTTTCCTGCTGTTTGTGGTTTTCACTTACTTCGTCTTTTTTTCTTTTCTTTTCAGTGAAAAAGGCCAAGCTCCAAGGACCTCCAGGTAATGGACTGTTTACGTCATGTGTGCAACAGTTGTGGCTCTACAATTACCCTAGACTCAAAGAGAGAAAAAATAACACATTCAGTCAATTGTCATTCACATGAGTGTTTGGTGCTTGAATCGGACTCATGCTGCGGCCCAGTTTGGCTTGGACTGGAGAGACACAGTGAACTGGTTTTCTTGTTAGCCAGCAGGCAAGCAATGGTCTGTCAGGGGATTTTCACTCTTCTATAACACACATTGCACTCTATCCCAGGAGAGATGCAAACACTTTTAATAACTGAACTTTAAGTTAGAATTAGAATAAGCAAGTCAAGTTGAGCTTTATTGTCATTCTGCTACACGTGGGGACATACAGTTGAATGAAATGTGCCTCACAGGACCACGGTGCTACATAAATACAGACAACAACAATTAAGTAAAACAGTGTAAACCTATACACAACTAAGACATTCGACTAACATAATTACTGATGTTAACACACAGGGAAAATGTGTAATGAACATCTAATGCAGATATAAACGGTGTAAATAATGATTTGTTTTGATGAACAGATAGCTAACACTTAACGTTGGCAAAACCATAACAATTAACTGTTTGTTATTTTTACAATAGTGCTCTCATTATAACATTAGCCTAAAACGTTAGCAGTTAATGTTCTGCATTTCTGTTTTGAGCTGCGCGTGCTGAAGATGACCAGTAGAGCGATGCATTTGATGCAAGTTTTTAATCAATGGGATTTAACTCATAATTTGATATAGAATACGCTTCGCTTCGTTATTTATACAACATAACGTTAATATTAAGACTTATAGGCTATTTGCAAAAAGGGCCGAATGCACATGAACATATCTGCAGGGCTCTGAATGCAAACTCCTTTTGTGGACAGGTTCTTCATGAAACAATGTGCAGAAACATGGCAGCTAAACTCTAAAAATTCATAGCATTTTAGTATTATGGTCTTCTCATTATAATAGTATGTATATACAGTCCCAGTCATAGTTGTTTGACCTGCTCGTGCTGTGCACTGAAGAGATATCACCGTAGTACTACAGTGAAGTACTTGACTCAAAACCAAATGGTTTCGCTCTCTATGGTGCCACTGTAGAATGTGGTGAGGATGGGTGGAGGGAGACTTTGTGCATGTTCTATTTAAGTTTTTATGAATTTAGATTCTCTTGATATCTTTAACAATTCTCAAAATGAATATACTTTTTATAATATACATTATGTAATTTTGAAGCATTTTAAATTATTATTTTGAGATTTAAGTGTTTTTTTAATCTATTCAAATAAAGTTGTATGGAATTTTATATCTATATCTATATCTATATCTATATTTATATATATATATATATATATATATATATATATATATATATATATATATATATATATATATATATATATATATATATATATAATTTAAAATAAAGTGTATAGTTTAGTTAGGTTGAAATGCTTGTGTTTAGATAAGTCACTTTAGATAAAAACTTCTGATAAAAATGTTTGAGAGCAAGTGTTTAAAGTGGTGATATTGAAGTTGAAAGGCTAGTAAAATAAGTATTGATTGTGGGGACAAATCTATGGTAAATAAATCTATATGGGAACAGGAGTATGAACCGATCAATTTATTTGAGAAGCTAATGAGCTAGTGTTTTTGTCTCTGTCTGGCATTCTGTGTTCTTATTGACCGTGTCTGGACCTTCTCATTCTACCTGTGTCACCCACACCATGAATATCTGCTTCTACTTCATCCTGCGTAATCCATTCATCCATCCATCTGCATCCAAGTTCCTTAAAGCTAAACTTTGTGTCCAAATATGTCTGCTTTCATACTATATACAATATTTGGTGAAAAACAGTATGCCAAAAGTGTAGTATGTCCAATTAGTATTTCAAAAAACATTAGGCGAAAAGTATCTGGATGACCTATTATTTCTAGAGTGGGAGATGGGGAGTATTAAAACTCTAAGATTCTCTGTGGTGCTGGTAGTAGTGCAGAAATTATCTGAATGTGTATACAAACACAAACACACACACACATATATATATATATATATATATATATATATATATATATATAACACATTTATGCATATATGATGTGTTTTAATTACCGGATGAGACGATCATAAGTGCATAATTCATGATCTCTTGATTGACCCCATGTACAGTGACTATTCCATAAATAAGAGAGAGAGTGAGAGAGAGAGAGAGCACCAGCAGCAGAGCATCAGTCTATGTCTGACTCCCAAATGAACAGAGGTCTGTCTGAGTGACAGAGAGGCCCATAGAAATCTAATCTATTGCTAATAACAGAAAAAAGCCTTTCCAGCCTCTTCTCAGACTGTCCCACCCACAGCACAGAATTCAATACTGTGCTAGAATCAAATGCAGTTTGACTCCCAGTAAGATTCTATTATCTTTGCCACAGAGGTATTCTTATTGAAAAGTGACATTTTTAACTGCTGGTGAAGCTTAATTGCATCAAATGAGGAAGCCTATTATTGAGACAGGGTGTCTAAATTCCTGTTTCTGGGCTTCTAACCTTTTCTAAACAAGCATTCAGTTTTCATCTGAGGATATATTTCACTTTCCTTTTATACTGATGACTTGCATGATGTTTATGTGCACATGATTACGTGCATGATGTGCAAATTACCATTCAAATGTTACAATTCAAATTATGATTATTATTATTGTTTTTAAAGAAGTCTCTTGTACTTATCAAGGATGCATTTATTTGACCAAATATACAGTAACAAATACAGCGATATATCAGTGTCACACGACCCTTTAGAAATCATTGTAATATGACGAATTGGTGCTTAAGTTACAGTTTTTATTATTATTGAAAATGGTTGTGCTGCTGAGCTTCCTATATTTGTGGGAACCATGCTACTTTTGCAGGATTATTTGTAAAATAGAATTTAAAATCTAAAACTTTATATTACATTATAAATATTTTTGTCTCTTACTGTCAGTTTAATGTATCCTTGATGAATAAAAGTATTTATAAAAAAAAAAAAAAAGTCTTACTGACCCCAAACTGGTAACCCAGACTGTTCATTATATTCCAGTATATAATGTGTAAAATCATAAAATAAGATTTGATTAACTGGTGCTCTGTTATAAGGATTACATGTATTGCAATAAACACTCACCGGCCACTTTATTAGCTACACCTGTTCAATTGCTTGGTAACACAAATTGCTAATCAGCCAACCACATGGCAGCAACTCAATGCATTTAGGCATCTAGATATGGGAAATGTCCAAGTTCAAAACGGTGCGCAACGTTTTGCTACGGTTTCCGAGTTGAACGTCATGTTTCCTGGAAACGGTGTGCATCGGGGTTTGAGATGCGTTTTCTCTTCTTTGGTGGGTGTGTCAGAACTGCAGTCCAATCAGCAGCAACATGTATATAAAGCACACGGTATTAAAGTGAACTCTCACAATGGCTTCAAGGAAAATAATGCACAAATGTGTTCGTTGCAGCTCGGTATATGCAACAACTGAGGATATTAGAAGACATGTTTGTCGTAAGTTTTATTGTAAAAATATAGGATATCAACATAATGATGTAATAGTTTATATTTTTAGCTTCATTGCAAGTGTATGACATTTGGTATAGAAATAAAAAATGGTAATTAAGTGCTTTTCCTAAAAATGAGAAAGAAAATACAGGGTATTAAAACCGTATGAACTACAAATAAAGTCAGTATGTGAGGCTAAATAGATGGCTCCGAAAATTCTTCACAAAGAACACAAATGGCCTTCTCAGCTGCCATAGTTGCAACTCTTGCGTCATCAGAACAGTGTGTTCAACGCATCACCGTTTCTGTTTAAAAAACGTTGTGCAACGTTTTGTCGGGGCTGAATCAGCCATGGTGAAGAAAACTTGCTGAAGTTCAAACCAAGCATCAGAATGGGAAAGAAAGGGGATTTTAGTAACTTTGAACATGGAATGGTTGTTGGTGCCAGACGGGCTGGTCTAAGTATTTACAAAGACTCCTGATCTAGAGTTTACAGAGAATGTAAAAATATCCAGTGAGCAGCAATTGTGTTGATGAAAATGCCTTGTTGATGTAAGAGGTCAGAGGAGAATGGGCAGACTGGTTAGAGATGATAGAATGGCAACAGTAACTCAAATAACCACTCGTTACAACCAAAGTACTGTATGTAGAATACCATTTCTGAATGCACAACACATCAAACCCTGAAGCAGATGGGCTACAGCAGCAGAAGACCACACTAGGTGCCTCTCATGTCTGATAAGAACAAGAAACGGAGACTACAATACGCATTACTCGCCAAAATTGGGCAATAGAAAACTGGAAAAACGTTGCCTGGTCTGAAGAGTCTCGATTTCTGCTGTGACAGTCAGATGGTAGAGTCAGAATTTGGTATAAAGAACATGAAAGCATGGATTCCATCCTGCCTTGTCTCAACAGTTCAGGCTGGTGGTGGTGTAATGGTGTGGGGCATATTTTCTTGGCACACTTTGCAGACATCCCAACCTGCAAAAAGTCATTTCAGGGAGGTACACGCAAGGTCTCTCGCTCCCTCTCCCTCTCTGCCGTGCGTGCGCTACACGGTTTGAAACACAGTATCTGTTTCGCATGCGCGCTTCTGCTCGCTCGGTCTAGATTCCGGGAGGTTTTAACTAATTTGCGGGTCTCAGGGAGCCGCTTTCAATATGCGGGAGACTCCCGGAACTTCCGGGAGACTTGGAATGTCTGACTTTGGGCCCCTAAGTACCAATTGAGCATTGTTTTAACGCAACAGCCTACCTGAGTAATGATGCTGACCATGTCCATCTCTTTATGACTACAGTGTAAACATCTTCTGACTGGCTACTTCCAGCAGGATAATGCACCATGTCACAAAGCTCAAATAATCTCAGACTGGTTTCTTGAACATGACAATGTGTTCACTTTACTCAAATGGCATGCACAGTCACCAGATCTCAAATCCAATAGAGCACCTTTGGGTTACTGGCATCATGGATGTGCAGCCGATAAATCTATAGCAACTGCATGATCCTTTCATGTCAATGTGGATCCAAATCTTTGAGGAATGTTTCCAACACTTTGTTGAATTTATGCCACGAGGATAAAGGCAATTTTGAAGGCAAAAGGGGGTCCAACCTGGTACTACCAAGGTGTACCTAATAAAGTGGCTTGTGTGTGTTTGTGTGTGTGTGTGTGTGTGTGTGTGTGTGTGTGTATATATATATATATATATATATATATATATATATATATATATATATATATATATATATATATATATATATATATGTGTGTATGTGTGACTGTGTTTTTTACATGTGGGGTATTTCTCCAAATAGCTCTTAAATGTCATGTGTACAGGCGCAGGCCTGTGCGAATATGACTTATTTATTTTTGTAAGTGATGAAAAATTAAATATTCATCAGGTTAGGCATCCCTCAGAGGCCCTTTGCATTCTGGGACAGTGAGAGAGAGTGAGAGCGTATAAAATAATTTCAGGAAAGGAACTGGGTACAGATATAAAGATGTAGCCACAAAAGTAATTAGAGATTCAGAATGTGATATGAATATTTGATAATTTCTCAGCTTCACCATAGGCCCAGATGAAACCATTAATCACAAAAATCACACCTCATTTCTGTATTTCCATTTAATACTTTTACCTTCAAACATGTTTCAGCTGTTCCGCAGCTTAACTGTAGGATTGCATGTAATATGCTCCACAGTTTAAAAGGCAAAAGTTAAAGTTTAAGCTTTTCTTTTGTCTCCAGATTTGGAAAAAAATAGAACTGAAACCTACTACTGTTTTGGACAGCAAAATAGCTTTTTGCTATTTTTTGTTTTTCAATACCTAGATGAAGTGATTATATAAGACCACACATAAGCCAACTTGTTTTATTCAGTAATATATAAAAATAATGTAATAGACACATGAAAATTATTTGTTGCACAAGCAATACACTTGCTTGTTACTTTCTTTTGACTTCTTATGGAGTCATTGTAGTGTTTTGTTCTTGAGGACACAATTTGAGTTATGGTCACCAATATAAATGCAGAAACATTTATGGTGAATTCAGGTAAAGAGGGCCTCTTATTATGTTTGCTTGATAATGTGTTAATAATTTTTTTAAAAATATGTTTAATTAAGAGGATCAATAGAATCTTAAAGAAATTGAGTTAATTAAATGAAACTGAGTTGAAGAGTGAGAGAGTCCAGATAGTTCCTTAGGCAGAGAAAAGAAGATGACCATGGTAGAATTTAAGAAACATAAAGATAAAAAATTTAGACAGACCAGTTATGCTTGTTGAATGAATTCTAAAAAAGGGTACAGATACTGTATGTCCAAGTTTGTTCCTTCTTGAGAAATGAAAAATTGTTTAATAAAATTTGTAAAATATACATTAAAAAGAATAATGGGGTTCTTTCAAACACACCTGGGTTTAAGTGGTACAAATGCACTTAGATCTGAGTTTAAGAAAAAGTAGTCTTCTTAGAGATGTGTTGTTTGGTGCTGATGGTCTAGAATCTAGAGGTCTTCAACAATGCTCCTGGGGACCCACTGTCCTGCAAAGTTTATTTCTGCCTGCTTCAGCACACCTGCCTGTGTATTTTTCATTTTGAGAACCTTGATTAGCTGCTTCAGGTGTATTTGATTAGAGCTGTAGATAAACTCTGCAGGACAGTGGGAAAAGAGCATAGACTATATAAAAACATGGACGTAGTGGCCGTGATGTCACCCATTGATTCCGAAGAGCGTTTCTGAAGCCAAAAGTGGGCGGAGGTGGCTATCGCCATCTTGGGAGCGCGTCACCGAGCGTCACTCCCGGATATGTCCAGAAAGGTAATAAAAACATCATCAAAGTAGTCCATGTGATATCAGAGGATCAGTTAGAATTTGTTGAAGCATCAAAAATACACTTTGGTTTAAAAATAACAAAAATTACGACTTTATTCAGCATTGTCTTCTCTTCCAGGTCTGTTGTGAGTGAGTTCACGACGCTACTGACGTACTACGCTGCTGACGTACTACGCTGCTGACGTGTTTTCTGGTGCGCCCAATAACAAAGATAACACATCAGCAGTGTCACTGCAGTGTTGTGAACACGCTCACAACAGACCCGGAAGAGAAGACAATACTGAATAAAGTCGCGGACTACTAAATCACATGGACTACTGATGATGTTTTATTACCTTTCTGAACATGGACAGTATACAGTACATTTTCAGTGGAGGGTCAGAAAGCTCTCGGACTAAATCTAAAATATCTTAAACTGTGTTCTGAAGATGAACGGAGGAACGACATGAGGGTGAGTTATTAATGACATAATTTTCATTTTTGGGTGAACTAACCCTTTAAGGATAGTTGTTTAAGACATCTAGGGTAAGTTAGTTAAGATGTCGGTAACTAACTGTTCTTTTCAGCTGGGATGGGTACACACTGAGTTTTTTGCTTTAGGATATTTTAGGAGGAAGTAAAAATATTAAGTGGTAGATCATCACATATTATATTAACCTACTGTGACTTAAACTACACCTCTTTTGCTTTCTATTCTTCGTGTACCTGTTAACTTTTGCTTTAAAGAGCTTTGTGCCTAACTTGGCAAGGTCAGAGATATATTGTTATGAGAAGATAGCCGAACCAGTAATATTTGCTCTACCATTTCAGCTGAATCCCTTCTAACCCTTTAACAATGACAGACCAACACACACACATACGGAACCAACCCAGCTCTTACAAAGAATCAATTGCCCTTCACTAGCTTTTTCTATCTTCTCCAGCTCTATCCTTCCATCTCTCTCTTATTCAGCCCCAATTCTGCTCTTCATTACGGTGGTCATATCAAGAGTGGGCTGTAGAAGCTGTGTCCCTCGCAGCCGGCTCTGGGATAAGGATGAATCCATGGGGACAGAGATTACACTCAGGGTCTTACAGCCTGTCTGCAGAAAGAAATTGGAGGAATTCTCATTAAACTAGAGAAAAGTTATCTAGTTCTCTCCTAGACACATGACACTTGACCCTCCAGGATTACACTAGTACCAATGTGTGTATACACACTCAGATTACAGTTTTATTGTTCAACTGTTGCCCTTTTAGGTTGTGGTTTATTTTAAGTGTCAATTGTCTCAGATGTGCGGCTGAATTTCCTTAGATTGAAAATATAAAACCAAAAGGGACAGTTGTTTATATGCAGCAGTTAGAGTGCAATGAAATGAGTGTGGATTGCATTGCCCATATAGTTCGGTCTTGAAAAAGCAGTTTAAAAATATTTGAGTTCATTTTAAAATATTTTTGTCATTTTGACAAAGAGCACAATTTGAGATTTCTTATGAACCTCTAATAAATCGATTTAATGCATTTTAAAAAATGATATTGTTTTTTTAATTAAAGAATAGAATCGGTGAGAATATTACTGATAACAAATTTATTCTATTTTTGTTTAAAAAAAATATTATTTCAAATCATTGCAGTGTATATATAATGAAAATAAGTCTTCATTTTATTGATACGTGATGATATTTGACATTGATACAGAGATTTATATATACACAACATGTCAAAAAAAAAAGCATCAAAAATATAGTCCATTTGACTTGAGGATGAGTAAATTATGACAGAAATGTAATTTTATGGGGATCTATTACTTTAAGCAAAGCTCTCTCCTTTTCTCCTCCGTGTAATCTCACTGCTGACTAGAAGAAACAATTGAGATTGACTGAGATCTCATCTGTGTTTTTGGGCACCCCCTGTCTTTCTCTTTCTCTGTATTTCTCAAGACTGACAGTTGAGGTAAATTGCACCTGGATAAGTGAAAGGTAGAGCATGGGAGGAAATAAAGATAGGGAAGGAAGGAAGGTTTAGGGAAGGAGAATTGGAGAGTAAAGATCATGACTATTTGTTAGCCGTGCCAGATAATCTTGGGTGGAAAGATTGAGACACCCTCTTCAGTGAAGGACATGTTTTCTCTGGGGCTTTCTACAGGATTCATTAGACACCGGACTGTTGAAATAAATCAAGAGTGAGGGTTGAAAGCCTTTCCAGAGGTGGTCAGTGGACACCTCTTATATTCAGGTGATTTTATTGAGCATATTTTATTTATTTTTTTTAGCTGTTTTAAGAAAATTCTCTTTTAAGACTGTAAAAAAATACAAGCTTCATTTCTGTGAGGTCTTCTCAGGCCAAACGCCTTGATTGGATGAATAATGCCACTGTAAATAGAAATGTCATTGAGCAATTGTCTGCTGATTAATTTCCGCAGATGAGAAGTTCAGCCCATGCTGATATTTATGAGCTAAATTTAGAGCAATCACAGAGTAATGAACACATTGTTTTATAGAAATAATATTCTCTAGAAACAAATAGTATTTTCTGCAAATAATAATTTCTCTATCTGAAATGAATATTGTTTAGAATAATCCCTTTTTGTCCAATTTGATAATGCTGACTCTCTTTCTTTCTGCTTATTTATTACATTTTCTTTTGAAAATCACCCCTGCGAAATGAGTCTTGCAGTCTTTGTTAGTTTGGTAATCTGTTTTGAGGTCTTCATTAAAAATACAAAATAAAAAATGCAATTTAGTATACCTAGTCCTGAGTCAAGATTGGTTTACTTTTATTTTGCTCAGTCTTAACAAATTAAGCTGGATTCAGATGTGTATTGTAGACTGGAACACATATGTATTAGTTTGAAAGGTTTATTTATTTATTTATTTTTATGTAAATGACAACATTACAATTAACCAATTTATATTACATTAAGAAGCCGTTTATACAGTATTGTTCAAAATAATAGCAGTACAATGTGACTAACCAGAATAATCAAGGTTTTTAGTATATTTTTTATTGCTACGTGGCAAACAAGTTACCAGTAGGTTCAGTAGATTGTCAGAAAACAAACAAGACCCAGCATTCATGATATGCACGCTCTTAAGGCTGTGCAGTTGGGCAATTAGTTGAAAGGGGTGTGTTCAAAAAAATAGCAGTGTCTACCTTTGACTGTACAAACTCAAAACTATTTTGTACAAACATTTTTTTTTTCTGGGATTTAGCAATCCTGTGAATCACTAAACTAATATTTAGTTGTACGACCACAGTTTTTTAAAACTGCTTGACATCTGTGTGGCATGGAGTCAACCAACTTGTGGCACCTCTCAGCTGTTATTCCACTCCATGATTCTTTAACAACATTCCACAATTCATTCACATTTCTTGGTTTTGCTTCAGAAACAGCATTTTTGATATCACCCCACAAGTTCTCAATTTGATTAAGGTCTGGAGATTGGGCTGGCCACTCCATAACATTAATTTTGTTGGTTTGGAACCAAGACTTTGCCCGTTTACTAGTGTGTTTTGGGTCATTGTCTTGTTGAAACAACCATTTCAAGGGCATGTCCTCTTCAGCATAGGGCAACATGACCTCTTCAAGTATTTTAACATATGCAAACTGATCCATGATCCCTGGTATGCGATAAATAGGCCCAACACCATAGTAGGAGAAACATGCCCATATCATGATGCTTGCACCTCCATGCTTCACTGTCTTCACTGTGTACTGTGGCTTGAATTCAGAGTTTGGGGGTCGTCTCACAAACTGCCTGTGGCCCTTGGACCCAAAACGAACAATTTTACTCTCATCAGTCCACAAAATGTTCCTCCATTTCTCTTTAGGCCAGTTGATGTGTTCTTTGGCAAATTGTAACCTCTTCTGCACATGCCTTTTTTTTAACAGAGGGACTTTGCGGGGGATTCTTGAAAATAGATTAGCTTCACACAGACGTCTTCTAACTGTCACAGTACTTACAGGTAACTCCAGACTGTCTTTGATCATCCTGGAGGTGATCATTGGCTGAGCCTTTGCCATTCTGGTTATTCTTCTATCCATTTTGATGGTTGTCTTCCGTTTTCTTCCACGTCTCTCTGGTTTTGCTCTCCATTTTAAGGCATTGGAGATCATTTTAGCTGAACAGCCTATCATTTTTTGCACCTCTTTATAGGTTTTCCCCTCTCTAATCAACTTTTTAATCAAAGTACGCTGTTCTTCTGAACAATGTCTTGAACGACCCATTTCCTCAGCTTTCAAATGCATGTTCAACAAGTGTTGGCTTCATCCTTAAATAGGGGCCATCTGATTCACACCTGTTTCTTCACAAAATTGATGACCTCAGTGATTGAATGCCACACTGCTATTTTTTTGAACACATCCCTTTCAACTAATTCAACTAATTGCCCAATTGCACAGCCTTAAGAGCGTGCATATCATGAATGCTGGGTCTCATTTGTTTTCTGAGAATCTACTGAACCTACTGGTAACTTGTTTGCCACGTAGCAATAAAAAAATATACGAAAAACCTTGATTATTCTGGTTAGTCACATTGTACTGCTATTATTTTGAACAATACTGTATATTTGACTCCATGATTGGCTTAAAATGCATTTCCTGTCTATGTGATATGCAAGTATAAGACTTAGCATCATTGTTTAGATATTATTAATAGCAGGATGTTTCTGCTCTGCCTTTGTTATGCATTAATGTGCTGTTTACTTGGGCTATGTAAATTCTATACAGCAAATGACCTTGACCCTGCTTCTTTACCAAGGATACCAGACCTTTAGTCTATTTTTCTTCAAAATCTGAATTTTCTTTTTGTAGCTTAGTTAGTTAAAAGCATGGCTTTTGGGGCTGAGGAAGAAGTTTTGAGTTCTGAAAGTTACATTACATTATCTTTGTACATTTCAGAAGATGAAGTGGCTTTTGCCTATATTGTTCAAATCATTTAATAATGAGATTGTACAGGGCATTGCTTTTATAAAACCAGTTTTGGAGAGATGATAGAAGCACTCACAATTGTCTTCATATCCCCGCTGTACTTGTGGGTCTCACGGTGCTCTTGTGGCACTTATTGTCTAGGTTTAATTATGCCTGGTTGTTTTGACCTCTGACAGCCTATTTCAACCTGTCTGTGTCGCTGCACATAATAACTAATCCATTTACATAAAACCATGAATATTTAGCACACACACACACACACTCTAAAGGCTGGTTCACACGGCAGGATAATTGGGCCGATTTTAGCCCCGATTCAGCCCTTCCGACAATCTTAGGATGCTCCGATTATCGTAAAATAATCTGATCAAATATTCCTGCCGTGTGTGGTGTGTTAAGACTAATCTCCTCTGCTCGGAAGAATGTCGGGACCCCTCCGATCTCAAATCGGGGATATCCAACATGTTGGATTTATTTTGCCCGATTTCTTCTCGTGTGTGGTGTCCCCCGAGGACAAACAATCACGCAGCCTGTGGACTGTGGCGTGTAGCCAATCAGAAAGCGAGGTGACGAGGCAGTGATAGTACCGGGAAACAAAATCAAAACAGCCGGCGTATATAATATAACAAATACAAATAAAGTCGATGGGCATAACTACATCCACAACTGCAGTCCACCAGAGTACATGGAAACTAATATATGAACGTTTATTTCAACGGTTATTAATCTGTGTAGTACGTAACAACATTTCTATGAGATAAAACAACAACTTATCTCCATATCATGATATAGCAAGTATAGTCCATGCTCGCGTCGTCTCCACCTCTTTGACCATCGCCTTTTCTTATTTTTCTTATGTTTTTTTCCCCGTTAAAAACAAAGCACAAACTATGGCCACTGCATCCTCTTTGTCCGCCATGATTGTTTACTCTAAAGTCACGTTTGATCTCGAGGGATTTTGCGAGATTTCCCGTCTGACCTGGGAATGCTCGGGAGTCAAATCGGTTCGTGTGTGATGTGTTGATATTGCCGTGTGGCTGCACACCACACACGGAGCGACCAAAACTGTTAGACCCGTGATTTTTTATCGCCGTGTGTGGGGTCTCTCAGGTTTGGAAAATCTGCCGACAATTTTAAAATCGTCCCGTGTGAACCAGGCCTAAGAGGAGGATGTCACATCTCAATTTTCTATCACAATACTTGCCAGTTTGCTATGACATCACATGAGTAGGTTTATTTAACATCTAAAAAAGATGGATTCCTCAACTAAGTTCTGTATTCCTGTGTGTGAAGAATTCATGTATCCAAAAAAAGAGCATTTAGTGACCGATACAATTCCTGAAAAAAGAAAGAAACTCATAGTTTTAGAATAAGAGGAGGCTGAGCAAATGATGATAGAATAAAAATTTTTGGGTGAACTAAATGAAACGTATAGATGTTAATGTTCTAACCTGTTAACTTCTTGTTTTTTTTTGTTTGTTTTTTTGCAGACAAGTTTAATGTGTATGTCACACTGAAGGTCCAGAATGTTAAAAGCACAACCATCACGGTGCGAGGAGACCGGCCCTGCTGGGAACAGGATTTCATGTTGTGAGTATTGCTGCTTTTGTGTTCCCATGCTTTTGGAAATGTCTGTAGCACTGGTACACTCAAATCTGTGCCTAATGAAAGATTTCAACAGATTCAATTCACTGAAGGACTTTTAAAACCACTCAAACCTACTGCTGTGAAAATGGAAGATTGTTTATGAGCACATCAAACTGGATGTACAGATATGTTCTTTGAAATAAGAAAACACATATACAGTATACACACGCACAAATATATACAGTGTGTGTGTATATATATATATATATATATATATATATATATATATATATATATATATATATATATATATATATATATATATACTGTAAAATAAACAGCAATATTTATTTTAGGATAAAGTGTACATTTTTTTTTTTATTTGACCTGTTATGTTCTCAATGCCTTCACATATAATGTTTTTGGTTCTTGTTTTAAATTACAAACACGCACTTCAGTTTGTCTTACCTTCTCTTACCTTTGACCCTCTTGTGTTTTAATGACAAATGTTAAATAGCTTTTTGAAGGGCTCTCAGGAGGTTTTGTGAGTCCCTGATTTTCAGATTGTTCCAGAGAGTTTTGGCAATTCTTCGGGAAGAATTCTGAGAATCAGCTGCAGTTACAGAGAGAGGGAGCAGGACTGGGAGTTCACAAAACACAAGGACTGACATTTCAAGTTTTATTTCTTCTGTTAAAAAAGCTAATTTGTTCAGTCTTCACCAGAGACGGAAGGGTAACTTAATGGTTTTCCAGTATTGTCTGTAATCTAGTCTAAAAAGTGTTGAAAGTAACACAATTTGTAGACATTATAAGAGATTACTTTAGACATTTAATTTGAGTGACAATGGTGAGAGAAGGGTTAATTTCAGTCAGTTTCTGTACAAAGCTCTTGAAGCCTGAATTTCATGTATATTGTTGGATAATTTTTTTTGAAGGTTAAAAGCCTCAATCCCCATTCATAGTAATTGCACTGAAAATAGTGAATTTAGAAAATACTGTATTTTCCGGACTATAAGTCACACCTAAGTATAAGTTGCATCAGTCCAAAAATATGTCATGACGAGGAAAAAAACATATATAAGTCGCACTGGACTGTAAGTCGCATTTATTTAGAAACAAGAACCAAGAGAAAACATTACCGTCTACAGCCACGAGAGGGCGCTCTATGTTCTCAGTGTAAACTACAAGAGCACTGAGCAGCATAGAGCGCCCTCTGGCAGCTGTAGATGGTAATGTTTTCTCTTGGTTCATTTCTCTCCGTTCATGTCAAATTAATTTTGATAAATAAGTCGCACCTGACTAGAAGTCGCAGGACCAACAAAACTATGAAAAAAAGTGTGACTTATAATCTGGAAAATAGAAGTCACTTGTGTTTTTGGACAATTTGAAGAAATGTTACGTGAAATTGTCAGTAGCATAATTATATTGTGTTAACTATTGTTAAATGATGAGGTTTCGTGTGTATATTTTATATTTTATATACCGACCCAAGTATAGGGTCATTAAGTTTAATACCTTTATTCATGACACATGCAATAAATTGATCAAAAGTGACAGTAAAAGACAATTATAATGTCAAACACAATACCATTTTATTTTTCAAAAGATATTTCAACTAAATGCTCTTCTTTTGAACATTGTATTCATTAAAGAATCTTGTAAAAATGTATCACAGACTTCACAACAGTATTAAGCAGCACAACTGTTAATATCCACAACATGTTCTGCTAACCTTTGACATATCATCCGCCCTGTCTGGCTTTTTTGGTCGGAAAGCCTGGAATCAAAAACAATGTGCCTTTTACCACTTTGAGAAATTGTTGTATAATTATAGGGATAGTGTGTGTTAGGATTCTAGGCCAGTGGCTCAGCTTTGTGTGCGTGTTTTTTTCAGACAGAGATCCTCTGGGGCTGGATTATTGTCCTGCTGCTTAGCACTCACGAATGATCGGCAGGTTAAAGTCCACACATACACAACACACTTTCACTATGGAATTGAAGCAGCATTGTGTGTAAACTGAAGTATAGAAGGATGAAGAGAACGTATTATAGAAAGAAAGAGGTATTGATAGCGAGAAGCTAGGAGAAGGTTTCAGAGGAGTAAATGTGAAAGGCCTGTTAGTGTGACACATTATGCAGGAAACTGTCACACTATCATATTTAGAGCGGACGCAATATTCCCAGCTGTCATTTCCCTGTTTGTGGCCAGACTGTGATGTTCAGCCATGAGTAGATGGCCGGTTTAAATATGCTTCCCAGATATGACAGGCAAAATTAATTTATCATCTGTCCAGGGAGAGGGGCGTCTCTAATAATAGATTAGGTTACAAGTGTTTATCCAGGTCTCACACAGATACATAGTCACATACATTTAACAATATAGTCTGCTATAAAATTCATGTTTTCCACTAGAGTCTATGTTAATATCTCATGCACAATTGGGAATTAAATTGCAATATTAAAATCAAACGGTCATGCAAATGTCTCTCTCAAATGACATATAACAAAATATATTTATCTGTTCTTTAGTTATTTCAGCAAAGCGCAGTGTCACGTTTTAATTGTTGCTGCACAGAGGAGAACATGTTTTCCAGTTTGTTTTTGATTTGAGGTGTTGTTTGACCCTGAGGTAATAATAGTTTAATAAATCAGTCAATATGGACTCAAATCTGCCCTCTCTTAAGAGGCTTACGTGCCCAAAATAGAGGCTTTGTTGTGACAGCTATTATGTACAGATCACAGCTGAATTTTTTTTTTTTTTCTATGATTATTGATTCACTGGTATGGTTTGTTAATGTAGAAGAACTGCTTTTTATGTTGCACATGTAACAAAAAATAAATCTGATAACATATTTACTAGTGACATGTTTAGGTCATAAGATGATGGAACAGCAAAACGAAACATTTTGTATTCAAATGCAAATTCTTTCAGTCATCAAACACAGAAACATGAACATTATGTGAATGAAAAGTGTTTGTGTCACTGTCAGGGTAAATCCTGGTCTCGTGGAGTGGGACAATACCTGACTACTTAATGCTAAGATTAGGATTACTAACAGCTGGGTTGTAGGTAATCATGGACAACAGTAAAATGGATAATTTTTTTATTACATGCGTCATCTACGTCAAGATGGTTGAATTATGGAGCATTAATGGACAACCTATAAAATGAAAGAGAGACATATGTAGCGGTATCATGTTTGGACTATGTACAAAACTATAAATAAGCGAGAGAGTGTGTTTTGTTTTCCCATGTTTGTGTGTTAGTAGAGTACATTTCCAGGTGTATGTGTGTGTGAGAGATAGTTTTGGGAATAAAGAGGACGAGTGTTCAGCTTTTATCGGCTCTTTGAGAGGTTAAACTGTGCCACGTGCTGATCTTACATGGTAGGGATCAGACCAGTAAAGAGACTAAACCATTTGATAGTGATAGACATAAAATGAGAGGGAGACAGACAATGAAACTATTTGCCAAACAAAAAAAGTGGAGATGCTCTCTCAAATTGCTAACATTTAATATTTTATAAAGGAATAATGGACAACGTTTTAAAGTGATTTTGTGTAAAGGTGTATACTACTGTTCAAAAGTTTGGACTCTTAATATTAAAAAAAAAAAGTGTCTTATGATCAGCAATGCCTCAAACACAGCAAAAACAGAAATATTGTGAAATATTATTACAAATATAAAACAACTAGTTTATTCCTGTGATCACAAAGCTGAATATTCAGCAGTCTTTACTCTGGTCTTCAGTGTCGCATGATCCTTCAGAAATCATTCTAATATGCTCATTCAAAACCAAAGAAACATTTCTTAATATTATCAGTATTGAAAATATAATTTGGACTCTATTTGAGTATTTTAGAAGTCTTTGAATTCTGTTTGAGAGATCTAGACATCTGTCATTTATCTAAATCTCTTTTGCACACACAATTTAGAATATTATTTTTGTTTGCTTGATGGCAAAATGAGTAGCTAGAGGTCCATTCAGTCCATTTTTGCTTTATCAATGCGTCTATAATGTCTATAGTAGGGTTAGATCATTTCCTTTTTGAACTAACTTTTATATTCTAACTGGGCTGTGTTAACTAGCAAATCCCTGACCCCTTGGGTTCAAGTCTTAAAAGGGAAGATTCACTACCACTATTCTGGGCTCTATTCTGGCTCTATTCTCTATTCTCTATTATCCATTCACTATTCTGGTGCCTGAGTTACTTTTGAGGTCTGGTACAAATATGAGATACAAAAGGCCCATATGTACTGTATGTGCGATTAATCATTTAAAGATCATGATCTCCATTTAAACGCGCGATCTTATTCCTAAGTGATGATGATTCCACTATGTCTCTTAAATCTTATTTAAACTTTTGCACAGCTGCTGATCCAGAGAGAGCTGTGCTCATCATGTAAGCTTTATATTTGAACTTCAGCTTCACAGTAGGCTATATTCCTATGTTGCAAACATTAAATAATAATGAAAGTATTTGGATAAAAGTTTATAGTCTGGATATTGCTGCTATCAAAATGAGTAATTGACCTTTGGAACTAATGTTATGCTTCAAATAAAGAAGTTACTTATGTCACATTATGCCAGTAGGCAGTGACCAGTGACTGTTAAAATGTCTTTGACATCTGAATCATTCATTTTAGAGATTTGTTCAAAAACAAGTCTTCATTCATTTCAAATGATTTTTTACATAACTCATTTTCATTACTGAATATTTTAAAATAGACTCATAACATTTTAGACATTTGTAAATAGACTCATTTATAACATTTTGTCAGAACATTGAGTAAATTAGCCTACATATTATTTTGCTTGGTTGTCTAATGTTTTGTTTTCAGAATTGTGGGAGAACCCTGATATCTGTTCTAAGAATCAATTACCCAAAGCTATAGCTTAAAAATTACATAATTTATCTGGCATATAACTATTACTATTAGTGGCCTTTTGTAAAAATGTACAGGCTAGGATGTCAAATGTACAATCTGGCCCCCCTTTCTTTCTTTTGATCTATTCTTTTGATCCAAGTGTTAACCCTAAAGCAGGGTCCAAAATATACTGTCTTTGAGTAAGTTGAATTATTTCACCCCTAAACAATGAAAAATTTGGTCATTATTTACTCACCCTCATTTAGTTTCTAAGCCGTATTACTTCCTTTTTTTTATAATAATAATAATAATTTATATATATATATATATATGTAGGTAAAGTGAATGATGAGACTGATTGGGGGATAAAAGGATCATGTAAAGTGGGTCATGTGAATTTTTTAAGTCATAAAGATTTAGAATGGCACACCAAAGAGTACCAAAGAGTAAATAAATCAAAAGTTTTAGTTTTTGGGTGAACTACGTATACTTTTAATTCTGACATAAGCAACTTATATAAATAAATAAATAAATAAATAAATAACTATAAAGATCAAGAGCAAATACAATTCTATGCAAATTTATACAGATATGAAATTGTGTATGTACATAGGGATAATCTACTGAAGCTTAAGTCTGACGTTATAAGAGACACTGTTAACGATACTGTTAGTCACCAATATAAAAGAAAACCCAACCACAATATTCCATTCCAAAAATGTACCATTAATAATAAAAAAAATAAATGTATGATCTGTACAAAATATGTACGCCCGGTACATTTTTTCAATTCATCCAACATTGGTAAAGCTATTTTTAGACTCTCCCCTAAAAGACACTGATGAAGTGTCTTGAACTCACAGAGAGGTGTGGGTGAATTTGGAGATTTCAGAATTGGTGCATTTCTTCATCATGTTTGATGATGGTCTGATCTCTATTTCTGTATTGCTATCTGTGGCCCAAGTGAGATTAATCGTCTGGACCTGGGTCTGGTTGTGGAGGTGTGGAATAAAGGGCTCATCTGGGACACTTTGATAGGAACAGCATGGATCCCACTTAACACCATACGCCAATCAGATGAGGTAAGTGGACACCACCAGCCAATCAGAATGGAGAGAATACGCCCTCAACAGTCACACATCTGAGCTGTCTATCTGGTGAGGCATGAAAGTGCCACTCCCACCTTGTTTCACACAAGAAGTTAAGAGCATCTCTGAGTCATGCCCGAAGCTGAGGTGTGTGGGGAATACAGTGCAGATGGTGAAAATGATAAACAATGCCTGAATTGCTTCCAACTGGACAGTTCTGGAATAACCCCAGGGTGCCAGTCAAAGGGAGTCAATTAAAGGAATAATTGCCCCCCAAACAGAGCCCAAACAGCTGATAAAAACATCACAATAATCCACAAGTAACC